>NC_073691.1:209021936-209202804 GCF_029784155.1 Uranotaenia lowii | reverse complement strand
GAAATCGCTAGTCCAAGCTACTAGTGTTAGTACCGCGAAAAACTAGTTAAGCTCCGATTTCAACTCTCGACCGGTCAAGTGAAAGGGTTTGACTTGTAGTTGATGAAAAATAGTGTCGCGACTTCGCTAGTACAAGCTACTAGTGTAAGTACCGCGAGAAATTAGTTAAGCTCCGATTTAGACTTGCGACCCCTCTAGTGAAAGGGTTTTACTTAAAGATGACGAAAAATAGTGTCGCGACTTCGCTAGTACAAGCTACTAGGATTAGTACCGCGAGAAATTAGTTAAGCTCCGATTAAGACTTGCGACCCCTCTAGTGAAAGGGTTTGACTTGTAGGTGACGAAAAACAGTGTCGCGAAATTGCTAGTCCAAGCTACTAGTGTTAGTACCGCGAAAAATTAGTTTAGCTTCAATTTCAACTTTCGACCAGTCAAGTGAAAGGGTTTGACTTGTAGATGACGAAAAATAGTGTCGCGACTCCGCTAGTACAAGCTACTAGTGTTAGTACCGCGAGAAATTAGTTAAGCTCCGATTTAGACTTGCGACCCCTCTAGTTAAAGGGTTTGACTTGTAGGTGACGAAAAACAGTGTCACGAAATCGCTAGTCCATACTACTAGTGTTAGTACCGCGAAATATTAGTTTAGCTCCGATTTCAACTTTCGACCGGTCAAGTGAAAGGGTTTGACTTGTAGGTAACGAAAAATAGTGTCGCGATTTCGCTAGTACAAGCTACTAGGATAAGTACCGCGAGAAATTAGTTAAGCTCCGATTTAGACTTGCGACCCCTCTAGTGAAAGGGTTTGACTTGTAGATGATGAAAAATAGAGTTGCGATTTCGCTTGTACAAGCTACTAGTGTTAGTACCGCGAGAAATTAGTTAAGCTCCGATTTCAACTTTCGACCCGTCAAGTGAAAGGGATTGACTTCTTGGTGATATTGGTTACAGGGGGTATTCTTGAGAATCCGGGGAATTGAATAGTATTTAAAGTGTATTTTTTATATTTTGTATCACGTTTTATTTTAATAACTGGCAAAATAAATCAAAACGCGCAAGCAGAAGCTGCAGCACCCAGCTGAAAATTGAGTAAAATCATCATTCTAGAGAGCTCTGAGAGCTGTGAGCCCGTGCGTTTTTTGATTGTTTGAAAACTTGAACAAGATGCTACAAATTATCGAAAATTTTCATCAAACATCGCATTCTTTGAAAAATTTGCGGTTAATGAAAATATAACTTCAAAATTTTTATCCATCCAATCATGAATTTTTATGATTTCAGCTAGTAGAATTTGGTAAAGTGTTTTTCACCCCTAAATGTTTGTTGAACCCTCATGCTTTTTTCCATAAAAACATTTATGGTTCAAAAAATATAAAATTTAATTCGAACAAAGCCAAAAACTACTGCAATTGGTTCTTCATGCATTACTACATTACAAATACATCACAACTGGTGGAACCAATAATTTTTCTGACTACCTCAATTTTATGTGCAATCAACTTTAAAACTTTTTTGTACAAACGGTATGATTATCTGCGGAAATAATGTTTTTAAAGGCCATTGAAGTTTAAAACTGTTGCATGATGCACCAGATGCACCAGACGGTATCTCTGTTTTAAAGACATACGTTGTCTATGCCGATTTAGGCTTTGTAGACTGAATTAATTACGTTGGAAATTTAAGATTAACATTTAACTCCAATACCGAGATGGGAATCGAACCCATGCCATCAGTGGACCAGCGATTACCGTCTTACCACGCTAACCACTCGACCAGCGAGACGTATCTCACAACTAACCTTGAGTTCTGTTTGCTTCAAACACTTTAACTTAATTGGTCGCAGATTGAAATCGGAAATGAAACTTCTTTCTACCGGTAATAACACTAGTAGCTTGTACTAGCGAACTCGCGACACTATTTTTCATCACCTACAAGTCAAACCCTTCATTTGACCGGTCGAAAGTTGAAATCGGAGCTAAACTAATTTCTCGTGGTACTAACACTAGTAGCTTGTACTAGCGAAGTCGCGACACTATTTTTCGTCATCTACAAGTCAAAACCTTTTACTAGAGGGGTCGCAGGTTGAAATCGGAGCTTAACTAATTTCTCGCGGTACTAACACTAGTAGCTTGTACTAGCGAAGTCGCGACATTGTTTTTTGTCATCTGCAAGTCAAACCCTTTCATTTGACCGGTCGAAAGTTGAAATCGGAGCTAAACTAATTTCTCGTGGTACTAACACTAGTAGCTTGTACTAGCGAAGTCGCGACACTATTTTTCGTCATCTACAAGTCAAACCCTTTTACTAGAGGGATCGCAGGTTGAAATCGGAGCTTAACTAATTTCTCGCGGTACTTATCCTAGTAGCTTGTACTAGCGAACTCGCGACACTATTTTTCATCACCTACAAGTCAAACCCTTCATTTGACCGGTCGAAAGTTGAAATCGGAGCTAAACTAATTTCTCGTGGTACTAACACTAGTAGCTTGTACTAGCGAATTCGCGACACTATTTTTCGTCATCTACAAGTCAAACCCTTTTACTAGAGGGGTCGCAAGTCTAAATCGGAGCTTAACTAATTTCTCGCGGTACTAACACTAGTAGCTTGTACTAGCGAAGTCGCGACACTATTTTTCGTCATCTACAAGTCAAACCCTTTTACTAGAGGGGTCGCAGGTTGAAATCGGAGCTTAACTAATTTCTCGCGGTACTTATCCTAGTAGCTTGTACTAGCGAACTCGCGACACTATTTTTCATCATCTACAAGTCAAAACCTTTCATTAGAGGGGTCGCAAGTATAAATCGGAGCTAAACTTGTTTCTCGCGGTACTAATTCTAGTAGCTTGTCTCCGGTCTCAGGTCCAAAGTCTCATGTCTCAGGTCTCAGGTCTCATGTTTCATGGCTCTTGTCTCTTGCCTCAGGTCTCATGTCTTATGTCTCATGCCTCATGTCTCATGTACCATGTCTCAGGTCTAAAGTCTCATGTTTCATGGCTCTTGTCTCATGCCTCAGGTCTCAGGTCTCAGGTCTCATGTCTCATGCTGAGGTCTCAAGTCTAATATCCCTTGTCTCAGCTTCCAGGTCTCAGGTCTCATGTCTAATTTCTAATGTTTCATGTCTCAGGTCTCATGTCTCATGTCTCATGTCTCATGTCTCATGTCTCATGTCTCAGGTCTCAGGTCTCAGGTCTCAGGTCTCAGGTCTCAGGTCTCAAGTCTCAGGTCTCAGGTCCCAGGTCTTAGGTCTCATGTATCATGTTCTTAGTCTAAGAGATAAGATTTTCCCAACTTCAAAAAGATTCTGAGTGTTTTCCTTTGAAAAGGACTTAGAATATTTTCTCTCAAAAACCGTGTTAATTCGCGAAAACCGTGTAAAAAAAAACCGTGTTAATTCCCGAAAACGGTGTAAAAAAAGCCGTGTAAAAAAAAAACCGCGTAAAAAAAAACCGTGTAAAAAAAAACCTAGGTGTATTTAGCAAATTTGATAAAAAAAATTGTTTTTTTTTATTTATCCCTCGAAAACGAAATTCTTTGAGCAAGTTTTTTATTAGTTATCAGGAAAGGATTTTTTGAAGCATTAAAATTCAATTTAAAATCTGTCGATGGGTTTTGATGATGTTTTGTTTTCAATTATTTTGCTTGATTTTTGTTAAGTAATTACTGAGTTTTTACAAATTTTGCCCGGGTATTCCACGGATTTTTGGAAGTCAATTTTGAAATCAAACGCACGAATTTTGCCAGGTTTCTGTTCAGAATCGCCCGGATTTGTCTAAACCAGTTACATGCTGGAAAAAATTCTGGCAACCTTTGTATAGAATAGACCGCTGCAAGCTTTGTATAAAAATTTCAAATTCTTAAATTTTTACACCTCCCATAACTTTTTTTGATTCTTTTTGCTGCCAGAAATAGCAATACAAATTTTTGAAGCGATCCATCTAGTCCTGAACTAGCGCATCTAGTTTTAATTTTGTATGGAAATTTGTATGGGAAAACAAAATTTTTCATTCCAAAATCACCAGAGATATCCTGAAAGTTTAAAAAAATATAACTTTCAATAAAAAATATTACTAAGTTCTTTCAGAACAGTTCATGTGAACGAAACACAAATCTACTTTGTTCTCCAGAAAAGGTATTCGAAATTTTTTTTTTTGAATAATTTTTTTTTGGCTGCTTATATGAAAACTGTGTAACCGTTGGATGAGAATAAAAAAAATATCAAAAAGCTACTATGCATAGCTAAAGAATTTATTGATTTATATCACCTTTGCAAAAGCATTTCATGAGGTTATTAGAAGCTCTAGCAAGCAAATCTACCATTTTTAAATACATTTCAATGAATTCAGATTTTTTTTATTTGAAGTAGTTATAACTTTCTTCATGATATTCTCATCTGCTTGTCATGTTCGCAAAAATGAAGCTTAATAATATTCAAAATCAAAAATCAAGGACCAACTTTATTGAAAGCTTATCTGAATTTTCAGGATAATTTAATGTGCAAACATTTATTCTTCCATATAAATTTCCATACAAAATTGAAACGCGTTGCGTTGGAATCGACCAAATAATCTCAAATTTGACACTGATGCTTGTGACCACAAAGGCACTGAAAAAACACATGGTAGAAAAAAGTCATTTTTTGCAGCGGTCTAGTATAGAATGTATGATTATTATCAAGTAATGAGCATCTGCAATATCGCGATCTGGCAAAAAAACAAAGTTCGTCACCTATAAAGCTCGCCATTCAGATATTCCTATAATTTTTTTCAAAATTTTCCAGACTTTTCTGAAAAACAGTTGGTATCTCTGCCAGATGGCTGCAACGTTACACGATTTGTCTGTGTATCGTGTGACCAACATCTTTTGAATAAGTGGTCGTGAATCTCGTTTTTAAGCTTTTTTTCCTCAGATTTAAGCTTTTTTTTGCCTTGAGAGCATAGGAGACGAAAGCTCAAATCTGAAGAAAAAAGTTTAAATCTGTCAAAACGAGGGGAAACAAAGGGGAAATCTGAGAGATGTGCTCCATACGGTTTGAATAGCGTTGCCGCCGTCTGATCTCTGCGTGCCAGCAGGGCAAATGAGAGTGCTAACTAGGGCACAAACAGAGAGTTACGAGAGTAGACTGCTCTTGGCGAGTACGAGAGCTGCCCTCTGGAGCAGTGATGCCACATTTAAATCGGTATTTTTTCAACCCTTAAAAATATATTGACTGTATGGAAATCCTAAAAAATCTGTATTTTGAGGTGTAAACAAAAAAAACATACGCTGTAAACTTCCTAACATATTTTTTCAACCTAAACTCACAATGAAAAACTAGTATAAAAAACTTTTATAAGCTCGCCAAGCTTGGCCGAAGGCTCACAATGGGCAATAATATAAATCCTTAAATTTTGGGAATGACTCCTTTTTCCACGATTTTTAAAATGTCATTACTTTATTGAATAGCGTTATCGTTAGACTAAGAAGTCAAAGAAAAATTACAAAAACGTTGTTAAGATTTCATTAAAAATCTATTTGTTGATGCAACTGACTGTTTTCAAAAAATCATATTTGAAACGTCAATCCAAAGAATTTAATAAAACCGATAGTTTTTTCATGGAATGTATAATTTTTATTTTATTTTTTTTTATATTTCATCGTGTTTTCTCAACAGCTTTACAATCATAATCCCAATACTAAGTTGCTTCTTTCCTGAGATATATCAACCTTTTCCACGAAACCGTTAAATATTACCCGATGCGTACATTGAAAAAGCTTGTTAGTTTCGTTCCAATATACTGAACAAAAGGAGATTTTGGTGAAATAAAGTATGTTCTATGAGAATAATTATCAAAACAAAGTTAAACTAAAACTTTTGTTAAAATCCGGTTCAGTGAAAAAAAGAGATACAGCGGGACAAAAACTATAATGGGATGGTTTTTCTAAAAGAAGAAAGTGGTCAAAATTACCATAAATCTCTCTCAAATTTATGCATCTATGGATAGGTTCATTCTTTAAAAATTCCCAATATTATTGAATCTGCAAAATACAACAAAACGGTCAGAATACAACATTTTATATACAGATTATTTTTTGAGCCTTTCTCCATTATTAGCATATAATGTAACTTAACAAACTGAGGAAGAAAGCCAAATAACTGTTTTCATAGCAATGCGTTAATAACCTGATTTTATGTTCTCGTGCCGATTGAAATATGAGTGAAAAAACATTAGGACATTGGTGAGTTTATATACTCCACACAAATGAAGAAAGCATCGGGTCCAAAACGCCACGATAATGGAACCAAGACGATAGAAACTATTCCTTCCACACTCCAATCTTCGCTAGTGATTGGAGCTTTGCCAGATTGCTCAGTTTTATCCAGACTTGGCCGGATATTTTACAGGTACAAAATAAAGGAAAAGTTCGTCCCCGTCCCGGATGCCTGGATTTTATTAAAAAATGCCCGGATTTGTCTGCATTATTTGCAAAAACGAACAAAAATTTCAAATCGAATAACAATAAGCAGTGTATTCGAAAACAAACACAACATTTTTGTTTTGTGAATAAAATTTCGAATGCCTGTGTATGCTAGTAATTTAATGTGCACGGTAGTGCAAAATTTAAAAGACAATCTGTCAAGTGGTTTTTGATAAAGCGTTAAAAACAGAAACTTTTTTGAGAAACAGTTTTTTGGCCAGGATTGAAAAAAAAAAATAAAAAAAAATCCCAAAAAAAACAGCTTAAAATCAGCTATTCGACCAAATTTGATATGATTAATCGTTTAAGGAGTGCAAGATGATCTAAAAGTGAGTAAGAGTTCAAATAAAAGATGATTGACTCCATGGAGTTAAGAAATGTGAGAGGTTTTATCAAACGAAATCCAAAAATTGTAATGGTGGCAGTGATAAAAAAAAATATATATTTTATACAGGTCCACCTAGCTGCCTGATTAACAGGTATGACTTCATTTCTAGAAAATAGCAAAGCTTCCCACGCACCAGTAAAATAAGCAAAATACGGTGGTCAAATCGTGCGCAAAATATTCAGACTACTAGTGGGGAAAAATTAAAACAAAAATTGGCAAGACAAAACGAAATTTTTAACGAGGACCTGGCAGTTTTCAGCTAGGGATTTTCGTAAACAAGTGTCGTTTGTATTTACTGAAGTCAAAATGAAAAAGAAAAAAAAATGATGACTTGTACTTGAGTCTAGTACAAAAGTTCCCACAAAGTTTATACTGTGTTTTGATTGGATCTAGTATCGCGCCTTTTCGCAAAAAACTATGGTGGAATGAAACGTTGATTTTGTGCTGAAGGAGAAACAATCGGCCAAATTTATTATATCTTCGTCCAAACTAGATATTTGAGTCATTTTAAAGGTCAAGCTTCACGAAATAGCAAACTTTAAAAAAAAATAGCCTTGTCTTGGAAAAGAATGGTTTCTAGTATAGATAGGTATCATCATAGATCATAGACGGTGCGAGTTATTTTATTTATTTTTATTTACATAGTATTCCGACTTACGACATAACTTGACGAACATAATTCCTAAAATTCACTCGGTCCATGGCAACCGTTCTCCAATTTCTTGGGCACCCCACGTTCGCCAGATCACGCTCCACTTGGTCTAACCACCTCGCTCGTTGCGCCCCTGCTCGTCTTGTTCCTACCGGATTCGTGGCGAACACCTGTTTTGCAGGACAGTCATCCGGCATTCTCGCAACATGTCCCGCCCAGCGTATCCGGCCAGCCTTCACCACCTTCTGGATACTGGGTTCGCCGTAGAGTCGCGCGAGCTCGTGGTTCATCCTTCGCCTCCACATTCCGTTCTCCTGTACGCCGCCAAAGATGGTTCTTAACACTCGTCGCTCGAATACTCCGAGTGTACGCAGGTCCTCCTCGAGCAATATCCATGTCTCGTGCCCGTAGAGAACAACCGGTCTAATAAGCGTCGTATACAGGTTACACTTCGTGCGAGGGCTAAGTCTTCTCGGCCGCAGTTGCTTGTGGAGTCCATAGTAGGCACGACTTCCGCTGATAATTCGCCTCCGGATCTCACGGCTGGAGTCATTGTCTGCGGTCACCAGTGAGCCGAGATAGACAAAGTCTTCGACTATCTCCAGCTCGTCACCGTCGATCGTGACCTTGTTATTACTGGACAAGCGGGTTCGGTCGGTCTCGGATCCGCAGGCCAGCATGTACTTCGTCTTGGACGTATTAATCATCAACCCAATCCTTCCTGCTTCGCGTTTCAGTTTACGGTAGATGTCTTCCACCGCCGCAGATGATCTGCCGACTATATCAATGTCATCGGCAAAGCAGATAAGTTGACTGGATCTGTTGAAAATCGTGCCCCGCATTTCGCCCACCGCTCGTCGAATAACACCTTCTAGCGCCACGTTGAACATCATGCAGGATAGACCATCACCTTGTCGAAGCCCCCTGCGCGATTCGAATGAACTCGACAATTCACCCGAAATCCGTACACAGCACTGCGTTCCATCCATCGTCGCCTTGATCAGTCTGATCAGCTTCCCGGAAAAGCCGTTCTCGTCCATGATTTTCCATAGCTCGTTACGGTCGATCGTGTCGTATGCGGCTTTGAAGTCGATGAATAGATGGCGCGTAGGGACTTGGTGTTCACGGCATTTTTGGAGGATTTGCCGTAATGTGAATATCTGGTCCGTCGTAGACCGTCCCTCCATGAAGCCGGCCTGATGACTTCCCACGAATCTGTTTGCTTGTGGCGTTAGGCGGCAGAGTAGGATTCGGGACAACACTTTGTAGGCGGCATTGAGGACAGTGATCGCTCGGTAGTTCTCACAGTCCAATTTGTCGCCCTTCTTGTAGATGGGGCATATTACCCCCTCCTTCCACTCCTCCGGTAGCTGTTCTATGTCCCAGATCCGGATTATCAACCGGTGTAGGCAATCGGACAACCTGTCCGGGCCCATTTTAATGAGTTCAGCTGCGATGCCATCCTTCCCAGCCGACTTGTTTCTATTCAGCTGGCGAATGGCTTCCTTAACTTCACTCATCGTTGGGAGTGGCTCGTCTTCGTCGTTGGCTACGCCGGCGATGTACCTTCCCCCACCGTCTTGATCTCCTCGAGACCTCGAGACGGTGCGAGTGGTGCCCATAAATAAAAGTAAAAAACTTCTTTACAGGCCGCTTTCTAAAAAATCACTTCACAGAACGTCTTAAAAACTTGCGCATGTAAGGAAATTTCCCAGCAAACATTTTTGTAGGTATATTTCTCAACAACTTTGTTATACGTTTCATATACATTATAGAATGATCGTATGAAACTCGAAAAAACAGCATTTACCTACCAAAGTGGTGACAATATTTTTTTTAAAATTTTTTTTAATTTACAAAAGATTTTATTAAGGCATTTGACTTATAAAGTTTTTATGTGAAAGTGGTGACAATATACATACATATTTTCAACTTCTGGTTAAAGCGATAAGATTATACGATTTGGATGATATTCGACATCATATTCATACATACTGAAAGAATGCAAGAAAGCACAAGTTTTTTTTCCTCTCAACTCACGCGAACCGTTGCCAGCGACAATCAGTGATGCCAACTGTTTTTTTTTAAATATGTCTGGAAGACTTTGAAAAAATGTCTGGAAAAGTCTGGATGGCGAACTTTCACCTTTTTTTTGGTTGCCAGATCGCAATATTGCTGTCTAGGGAATAACACTCATTACTTCATAATAATCAATTTACTACCATCTTCGTGGCATTCCTCACTCTTCAATTACTAATTCGAATCATTTCCTGCCATTTTGCAACAAAAATTTCGAATTTTGACTGTTTTGTCAGAAAACTTATGTCGAAACTCAAATGTCTGGAAATGTCTGGAAGAAATAACGAAAGTTTGGAAGTCTGGAAACCTAAAAAAATGTCTAGCATAAGTCCAAAAAGTCTGGAAGATCCAGAAAAAACTGGAAGGTTGGCATCACTGGCGACGATATTAGCTGCTTCTGCCATTGGACAATTCTTGCAAATACTCAATCTTTTTGCACTGCTGGTCGCAAACAGAACAACAAAGCTGTTCTCTCATATGACCCACGCGGGAGAAAAAATATGAACGAAATCGTCTTCAAAATCTGCAAACATGTCGGACTTTTTATCATATCCGATTCGATTTAATCCGACTTCGAGTAACGATTTTTACGACTTCTTACTTGCGTTAGTTGGAAGTATGATTCGCAGCTACGTTTTAAATGACTTCAGTCATCATGTTTGCTGGGATTGAAGGGTCGTATCAAAGTTGAATATTTATTCAACTTCTTAGAGACTAGAATCATTGTGTAATTTGTCAGAAGACTAAAATAGCTAGGGGAAAGTCGGGTAAAACGAATACTGGCCTTGCCTAAGTGTATTAACACTTAATTGGTTTACAGAAAGCAAGGTTTCATAATATTGAACAAAACTAACAAAAACTTTGAAAATAGTCCAGTTTTTGGGAATTTCAACCGTTTTCAAAAATGGTGTGTTTATTGAACTTCTATTTTGCCATCTGGAGGAAAATCAACGAAATTCGCTTGAAGGGCTTGACCAACAAACGTTAAAAAAAAGTTGCTGACGGGTAAAACGGACACATAAGTTTCTCCAGGTATTTATAGTTTTTCGTCCGTTTGATCCATAATGTACCTTCAAAAGATTTTGCCGAGTGCAATTGTCGGTCGAAAAGGACATCTCAAACAGACCATACAAACTGTAAAACCAAGATCTTAGGTGAAATTAAATACGGAATTCCGAAAAACCATACTGTTTCGCTTCTGGAATCGGATCAGTTGGTTCCATTTTGGTTTAAAAACATTCCTTGTCACTCAAATCACAAAATATGTACTTTACAGCAATTTTTCTTGAAAAATGTACCTTTTCCACGCAGTATCCACTTTAACCAACTTTTTTTTGAAAAGTGTAATTTGCAAGTATTTTCAGCTATGAAAACAGTCCTGGTGAAGGATATTTACTTATTCCAATGATCAATGCGATAACAAACAACCTAAACTGCCCATCTGCACGAAAACTGTGATTAAAAAAGCAATAACCGATTTTCTTTTGCAATTCTACCTTAAGATGTCCGTCTTATACGACTTTCTCCTATAATAGTAATACTACAGCCAGTTGTGGAAGCTGTGCCTCTTGTGACTTTTTCTATATAATTTTTAGAAAACAAAATTCGGCATCTCTGAAAATTTGCCACATTATAGAGAAGACTCTCCCCTATCCAACGCACTATTCAGGAAAAAAATCGATCTAAAAGTCTAGCACAAGTGTTTCAAACCAAATAATTATTTCAAAAAAACTATCACAGAAATTTTCAAATTTGTAAAAAAAACACTTTGTTCGCAAGTCCTAAAAACAGTTGTTTAAAACCTCCAATCGTTTTTTTTTTCGTTAAAAGTGCGTTGGATTGTCGAAAAAACCCACAATAAACCATTCAAGATAACCAGAAATGTTAATGTTAATTGGCGGAACAAATCTATTCAAATCACAAATATATGAATATTCTTCGAAGCAAGTGATTGAATAGCTGGAATGTTGTCCCCATCCTAAGGACAGATTGATAAGATAAAATAATAAAAAAAAAACAAATTGAAGTCCCAAATTGAAGACGTATCGACGAACCAACTCGAGTTGCAATTCAAGGAAGGGGATGGGAAGGAGTTTAGGAATCTATGAAGGAAAATGTTCAAAGTAATTTCTATCAGCTCGATGAATTTACGCCCAGCGCTACACCAAGCTTATTCTACAATCAAACTCTCGAAAGCACTCGTTATGTATAGAAAAAAAGAATGTATGTCAAAAGCTCATTAAACTATTTTCTAGACAGTATTCTTCAGCAGCCCTTTTCCGGGGTTCTTACTTGGAATCCTACTAACGAGTTTAAGCGGTCGAAGAACACGAAACGATCGGAGCATTCGCAAATCGACATCAACATTGGCCTCGGCAAATATAGTCATTGAGCTGTGGGATCCGGCCCAAGGAGGCAAGTGAGCACAGGAAAGAACATCGGTTAGTAGATACAAGGATACTTCCGGTGTATCGGCAAATGCGGGCCCCGGCTGGGAAAGGGGGCGGAAATTGGAAATCGATTAGCTTTCGCGGTCTTTCGATGTGGGTCCCTAGGAAAGTACCACCTAGAAGGTACCTCTAGTTGTTGAAAGATAGGAGCTGTGATTTTTTTCTTTCTCTATTTTCGCAACTCAACACTACGTAAAGAATGTTCAGCATTCTTGATTCTTTTTTTCCTTCTTTCGGTGCTTATCGCGCACGAAAATCAAATTGGTCTGGCCTCACCTGTGAGCTATTTGGGAGTGAGGTTGTTAACGCTATTTTAACGATGATTTATCGCGTATTTCGTGGCGGCGATTTCGGAACCGTTTAGAACCAGTGGCGTGTTGTGACGAAAATCCTGATTTGCATCAGACAAACGAAAAAGTATTTCTCAATACATATTATAGTTTAACTTTTAAAAATAATATTAATTTTGGCTATGTTCTAATGTATTGTTAGAGGGTTAATAATTCAAATAATGTGAAAACTGTTTTCAACTTGTGGTTATCTGGCCTATTTGACTTGATATCCAATTCAGTTGAACTTTTTCCGACCTAAACAAAGTAACCATGAGCACCAAAACAAGCATAGGGAAACATAAGATATCAAAGAAAAGAAGAACATAATCCGTAAAAATCATGATTCTTTTCGAAAAACATACAACGGCTGCGGGTTAAAGTCTCTCTCGGTTTGTCGTTGAATATTTAAAAAAAAAATCATGAAATTTACGACCTATGTTCTTTCTTTCTTTCCTGTATTAGTTCTCATGTTTCTCTAATACTTTCTATCACCTTCGAAAATGTGATAATTTTCTGTAACAAGACAAACTGAGACCATTAGATTTGATTTCAAGATAGAGAAACAACAGGAAGATCTATAGTCGCTAGTAGTATTCGTGTCATTATTCAGGGCTTTTCACTAAACTTTTGAATTTTGAGAACATTAACCTCAAAAACGACCATTTTCGTCGGCCGGCTACTCAATTTTGCACATACATTTTTGGAGGTTAATTATCCACGTCTCGTCCGTACACGGCAGTGAAACGTCAGTTAATGTGCGTGAGGAATATCAAAAACAACTACATATAAAGTGAGGAAAGGACACATGCGATATATAAATAAAGTACACGGAGAAAAAAACCACAGATGTTCTAATTATTTCAGCTGGTTATACCAATCATCAAAGCGTTTTTGATTTTTTTCGCATCCAACTATAAATATAATAAACTCAACTACAAACTGATGATTGACTATACGCAACCAACTATGAATATAATGGATTCAACTGTAATGGTATAGTTGATTCATTTGTAATATGATAGGTTCAACTACAATATTATAATTGATTTTAAGAATTCAACTATAAATATAATAGATTCAACTATACATTCCTGGTTCACGTCTCATATTTAACTATAAATACGATTGATTCAATAGTAGTGGTATAATTGTTTCAATTGTAAATATGATAAATTCAACTCCAATGTATGAATCACTCTAGTGATTCAACCATAAATATAATAGATTCAACTGTAGTGGTATAATTATATCAACTTTAAATACGGTAGATTAAACTACAAATGAATGATTGATTTTAGGTATTGATCTAAAAATATAGTTAATTAAACTGTATTTAATGACTATTTGTGTGCTACTTGAAGTTTATAGTGTTTATTCATGTTCAGAATCAAAATTTTTTTAAAAAAATCGTAAGTGTGAGACCAGTACGTGTTCCCTGCAGCATTTTTAGAAAAAGACATACACCGTCTTAGCCGATTTAGGCTTTACAGACTGAATAAATGACGTGGACAATTTAAGATTAACATTTAACACCCAGTACCGAGATGGGAATCGATCCCATGCCATCAGTGGACCAGCGATTACCGTCTTACCAAGCTAACCACTTGACCACCGAGAGGTACAAGTGCTGTTTTTTGGGCTCACCTAGCATTGGTAAGTCAGCGTATGATAGATTGATGCCATGATATTAAGTGAATTTTCCCCTCACAAGGTCAATCTTTGCCGGGTGCAAAAGCACGGACTTCTGAGGACGTCTTCCGGGACCGATTAGTTAAGACGCAATATTTGCTGGGCAACCATACATCAAGTGCAAAAAGAACAACAGCGAATGAACCAGGACGTAGATATCGGGATTTCCAGTCAGTTTTCTAGCATTGTGGCGGTTAAAACGAACTAGATGCAAAATGTTGAAATAATAAATTAAAAGAAATTTAAACGTAGCCATAAAATAATTCCGAAAAAAAACATCATAAAATATAATAACTTCCAATATAAACAGAATTTAAATTAACAATATTTATAGTTGACCTCAATGAATTAATCATAGAAATAAAATTAAATATATCATATTCATTATTAAATCAATCATACTATTATTGATGTATCTATCATATTAATAATTAAATAAATCATATTATTACAGTTGAATCTTTCATACATATTTATAATCAAATCAATTTCATAACTAGAATTGAATCTACTATAATTATTGCTGAATGTGTGAAATTTATCGTACATTATAGGTGAATCTATTATATTAATAGTTGAATGCACGAAATTATTCATACAACCATAGTTGAAAGAATTATACATATTGTTGAATGTACAAAATCAATTAGATTGTCTATTTCATGCATTGTTGAATTTTTTACGATTATAGTTGGTCGAGGAGCAATCAGATATATGATTGAATATAAGTGGGTTATTGTTGGAAATACTTTATTTTTTTCTCCATGTGGATAGAAAATGTATAAACCGCGAAGAAATTCAATATCTTCCGTTCAATATTAACCAAAAATATGAAGATGGACTGAAAATATTCGGAAAATCAATTGAACAGATTTTCAGATGCTGCACAAGCTCAAGAAACCTTTTTAACCTCTTATTCCCTTCTATTTTTAAAACAATCAGAAACAAAAAACTGATTTGGACTGTTTTTTTATTCACCAACGCAAACATTGGAAAATGAAGTTATGGCCATTTAACCTTCGATTCCCCTACAATTTTTAAATAATTGAGAAAATGCATGTTCGGACTTGAATATTTTGAACCAAATGAGACCTATCTTGTGTGATTTTTTTTTCCAAGGAGTCGAATGAAGATTATTCGAGCCACCGCAAGCTTCGTAAAATGGAGTAACGGCCGTTTTACCCTAAATTTCAAAACATTTTTAATAAAGTGCAGAAATAGCTTGTTCAGACTGAAGATCTTGGAGCAAATGAGACTCATCTTGTGTGTTCTATGAGGAGGAATCAAATGAAGGCTATTTGAGCACGCATCGAAAAATGGAGTTATGACTTTATTAAGCTTAATTCTTTTATATTTTTTAATATTTCAAAAAAAAGTACATTTTGACCTGAAAATTTTGATCCAAATGCGACTTATGTTGTGTAATTTTTTTTCTTAGGAATCGATTAAATGCTGTTTGGGCACGCTTCGTAAAATGAACAAATAGATGATTCTACCCTCGGTTCCCCTATATTTTCCACTAAATTATGAGAACATCGAGTTCGAACTTAAAAAGTTTGAATCGAATGAGACCTTTCTTGTGTGATTTTTTTTAGGAATCGAATGAAGGATATTTGAGCCACCGCAAGCATTGATAAATGGAGATATGGACGTTTTCCCCTCCATTCCTCAATATTTTAAAAATATTTTAGAAAATTTATGTTCTTATCTTCAAACTGTGACCCGATTTGACTTATCTTATATGGTTTTTTTTTCCAAGGAACCGAATGAAGGCTGTTTGAGCCATCGCACGCAGCGAAAAATTGAGTTATGGTTGATTTAACTCTCAATTCCTTTACATTTTTAATGTAGTTCATAAAAAACATTTTGGGACCTGAAAATTTTGCACAAAATTAGACTTATCTTGTGTGGTTTTTTCCGAGGAATGGAATGAAGGCCGCAAGCATCGGAAAAAGTGTAATGGTAGTTTTAACCCTCAATTCCCCAAAAATTTTCCAATATTTAAGCCATAACTCCATTTTACGAAGCGTGTGGTGGCCCAAACGGCCTTCATTCGATTTTTCGAAAAAAAAACCTGGATGAGTCTTATTTGTTTTTAAATTTTCAAGTCTGGACATGCATTTATCTAAAATACTAAAATATTTGAAATCTGTAGGAGAATCAAGGGTAAAACAGCCATAACTGATTTTTTCGAAGGCTGTGATGGCTCAAATAGTCTTCATTTGATTTCTCAGAAAAATTCAAACCAGATAGAACTCATTTTTCCGAAATTGTCACGTGCGAACAAGCGTTTTTTTTATGAATTAGTTAAAAAAGTTTTGTTATTAAGGGTAAAACAGCCATAACTCTAGTTTTTAATGCGTGTGGTGGATCAAATAACCGTTCGTTTGATTCCTGGAAAGAATCCAGACAAGCTTAGTCTCATTTGGTTCAAAGTTTTCAAGTCAGATCTTTTTTCAATGATTTAATTGGAAAAAATAGAGGAATAGTGGGTAAAATAGACATAGCTCCATTTTTTTCAAGTGTGTGGGGTCACAAACAGCCTTTATTCGATTTTTCAGAAAAAAATCACATAAGATAAGTCCCACTTGGTTTAAAATTATCAAGTCCGAGCATGATTTTCTGTAATATGTAAAAATTTAAGGGAGTTAAGGTTGAAACAGCCATAAGTCCTTCATTTGATTCCTCGGCAAAAATCACACAAGATAGGTGCCATTTGATTCAAAAGTTTCAAGTCCGAACATGCTTTTTCTGAACTATATTAAAAATGCTGGTAAATTGACGGTAAAACGGCCATAACTCCATTCAACGATACGTTCGGTGACTCAAACATTCCATTCCTTGGTGATTCCTTGGAAAGAACAACACAAACTTCATTTGATTCCTACACCCATAGAAGAGGTTGCAAAAATCCAATGCCTATTTAGCACATCTCTGTGCCGATAATGCGCTGAAATGTGCACTGTGCCGAATATGATATCTTTGAAAAACCGTAACTGGCATAAGGACTCGGCTCCCAACTAAAATGATGCATGACCACTACATTCAAGCAAAACAAGAAAAACATTTTATGGGATTTCGTTCCTATTGGATAATTCATCCCAGAAACAAGAAAATAAAAATATAAACCACAGCACCCGTAGGGAGAATCGAACTCAAATCACTAACTAAATGGTCTTGCCAGACCGACATCTTAACCAATGTAGGGGAGAATGAGGATACTTGATCCCTGGGGATACTTGATTCCTTAGCTATATCTCGAAACTGGAATGTCTTACAAAGATCAAATGTTCTAGAAAAATGTGCCAAAATGAGGAAAATAACAATGCTTGTAGTTCAAAATTTTTAACAAAATTATTGTTTGAGTAATTGAACTTTGTTTGAAAAATTTCACAAAATATAACTTGAAGATCTTTTTTCATCACTTTAAAATGTTCCTTACATCGGAAAATTATGAAAAAAATATTTGTTCCAATGTATCAATCGTTCGAGCGTAAAATGAACTTCATAATGCCATATTTTCAAAGCTATGGAAAACTCTCAACTTTTTTCAGAAAAAGTTTTCTAAAATGTTGATTATGGGTACACTTGATCCCTTAGAGTTGGGTACAATTGATCCCCCTTCCAAACGGCATATTCTTCTTCTGAATTGATCGTTATGATTGCTGATTACGAAATTACTATTATTTATCCAAAAACTAATATTTATCAAAAAATTGTCTGGAGAAAAGAGCAAAAATAATTAATTTTCTCTTAATTACAAAAAATAGCGCCTTTAAGTATGCAATGTTATTAGCGTTGAGACAAAGTTATAGAATTTTCTTCTTATGTCTGCTATAAATTGTGAAATGAGAACAAACATGACCAAAATAGTCAATTTACATTCTATCTTGGGGTTTTGTTTGATTTTTATACAAGTATTAGGGCTCCCTGAATAAAAAATCAAGTCTCCTTCAATAGGGGATCAAGTCTCCCCTAACTTCAGAAAAATCGCAATTTTTTTACTCTCACGAAAATGCTTCTTGTTCATCAACGGGTTCAAGTATCGTTCTATTTTTTGGAGCATAGAAACTTGAAGTTACAAGCTGTCAGAAAATGTCAAAGACGGCGAGTTGCTAAATTTTTCCAAAAAGATATGGTGAAAATAAGAAAAGGGGATCAAGTATCCCCACTCTCCCCTACTATTTGAGCTTCATGCAGGAAGAGGGATATTTGTCATAGGCATTCTGCCACCGATCAATCACAAAAGAAACGCACGACAGTGGCTTCCCGGCGTTTGGCCTCCTTTCAAGGTATTCATTTGTCTTGCTATGGAAACGGGAAAGGGAACGGGAGTGGAGGAAACGGGAAACCCATTGAATGAGAACTGTGCTTTGCTTACTGCCTGCTATTACATACACACGCTACATATACACAGCTGCTAAAGCCGGGCAGCCAGATGGCTGCAACTTTACACGATTTGTCTATGTATCGTGTGACCAACATCTTTCAAATAAGTGGTCGTGAATCTCGTTTTTAAGCTTTTTTTCCTCAGATTTAAGCTTTTTTTACCTTGAGAGCATAGAAGACGAAAGCTTAAATCTAAGGAAAAAACCTTAAATCTGTCAAAACGAGGGGAAACAAAGGGGAAATCTGAGAGATGTGCTCCATACGGTTTGAATAGCGTTGCCGCCGTCTGCGGGCAGCTTGGCCGGTGCTTGTTTGCCGGTTAATTGAAGGAATATATTCTTGTTGCTTTTGCTACATACACACGCACAGCTTAGCCGTGGTTGTTTGCCGGCGAATTGAATTGAAGGAATGTTTTTTTTGTTGTTGCTTTTACTGCATACACACGCATAGCTCGGCCGTGGTTGTTGGATTGAAGGGATTGAATTAGAAGGATGTTTTTGTTGTTGCTTTTGCTACATTCACTCGCACAGTGCTCGGTTCGCTGGCTGCCTGGTGTTGGCCGGTATTTATTTCCATCCTTCTTCGTCTTGTGATGCGATAGGGAGGGACGTGAAAGCGTTTTTATTTTGTTTCTTTCAGACATACGCAATTCGGTTAATTTGGGAGATTAATGCCGGTGGGAGCAAATCGAATCAGCACCGATCGCGTTATCTTCTTGTACCAATGATGCTATGTAATTGACTACACGCCATTGGCACAGAGGCTGAATTTTGGGTGTAGGAAAAAAAAACACATAAGATAAGTCTCATTGGGTTCCAAATACTCAAATATTTCTAACTCGCTGAAAATGCCAAAAATTAAATAAGAGGAAATATTCAAGTCCGAAAATGCTTTTTCTGAACTTGTTGTCGCTTCGGAGAAACAAACGCCACTTCTTTAGAGTCGATCAAATTTATTGACGCTTTTAAGCTGTAAATATTATATGAACAATTACTCGAGATGTTTTTAATAGTGCAAATAGTACAACTTACGTTTATAGTAACGTTCTCCTACTGATTAGCGAACAACTTTCACTTTCAGGTTGTGTCCAACCTCTAACTCCTAACCTACAATCCATCAAAAGGAAAATCAACTTGGTGCATTCGTGCACTCGGTTAGTGAGTACTTTTTACTTACGGTATTATCCGGAGTATCCAGAGTATCTTCTGGGATAATACTTAATGGTTTCAGGTGTGGACAATACTTCAAAACTATCCGTATTAACTACGGTTCAGACTGGTTTTAACTAACCGCTAACCTATAAATTCAGAGGGCTTAGTTTCATCGATTGCGTTTTCTATAATTGTTCACAGTACTTACAACGTAATGCAACGAAATCTTTTCGTTCAAACCAGTGAACTTAGTTGGAATACAGGGGATTTAACTATAGATTTACTTTATAATTTTCACGTAACCACGTTTTCCTAGCTTTTAACCACCTTTTCTTCTAAGACACTCCTTTTCCTCACTTCTACTTTACTATTTTCACTCTTTCTACTTCTGCTGTGCTATCCTTTTCTATCATGACATTTCTTACTATCGGCCTATTCACTCTGTTCGATGCTGTTTTCAGCGGCGGTAACGGCTGGGCGTGACGTCGCAACATTCCCCGCCCCGTAAAGCTACTGAGGAGGCGTGGCTCCACTAGACTCGACCACGTCTAGTACTGCTAGCTTTACAACGGGTCTATTAAGAACGCCCTGACTCGTTTGCACGTATGCACTTCTCGCTCGTCCATCTCTTCCTGGTTTCGTCTGCAACACAAGACCACGAACCCATCGATTCCGTATTCCGTCGTCGATGATGAAAACAAGATCACCTGCTGCAATCGGCTTAACATCGTCGTGCCACTTGGTCCTACGCGTGAGGGTAGGAAGGTACTCCTTCACCCATCGTTGCCAGAACAGATCCGCCATCCGCTGACACTGGTTCCATCCGCTGCGAAGAGCTTCACGTTCATCCGTTGGCATCTTTTCGATTTTCTTCGTCCCGTTTGAGTTCAGCAACAAGAAGTGATTTGGTGTTAGAGATTCTTGCTCGGAGGTTTCCAAGGGAAGGTGAGTAAGTGGGCGTGAATTTACAATCGACTCTACTTCGCAGAGTACGGTTTCAAATACTTCGTCTGTTGGACTTCGAGATTCGTGGAAAGTGGACATGGCTGATTTGACCGAACGCACCATTCTTTCCCACGCTCCGCCCATGTGGGGTGTGACGGGAGGAATAAAACACCATTGCGTTTCGGCGTCCGTGAAGATGGATGCAAGTCCTTCGTTGATGGCTTTGATCTGGACTTCTAGTTCTCGGCTTGCACCGAGGAAATTTGTTCCATTGTCCGTGTAGATTTTTGCTGGTGGACCACGCCGGGCGATAAATCGACGTATGGCTAGCTTGCACGATTCGGTGGACAAGGATGTTACTGCTTCCAGGTGCACTGCTCTCACCACGAGACAGGTGAACAGGGCAACCCATCGTTTCACTCTGGATCGTCCGATTTTTATATTGTAAGGACCGAAGTAGTCTATGCCTACTATTGAGAAGGGTTTCCCACCCGCGGTGAGTCGATCTTCCGGAAGTGGTGCCATCCTTGGAGTCTCGGGCTTCGCCTTATACACTTTGCACCAACAACAATTCTTTGCAGCTCGCTGTACCACTGCCCTTAAGTTCGAAATGTGAAAACGTTGTCGTATCTCGTTTACAACAGTTTCGCTGTTGCCATGTGCGTATTTTCGATGGTACCAGTCAACAAGAAGCTGGGTCACTCGATGAGTTTTCGGCAAAATTATGGGGTATTTCATGTCATAGGGAACACACGGTGACAACTCAATTCGGCTTTGCATACGGAGGACTCCCCATTCGTCGAGAAATGGTGACAGTTTACGAATAGGGCTGTTTTTCTCAATCTTGCGACAAGACTTTTCCGGAATCTCAGCTTTGCCCAGTAGAATCATTTCGTCGGGATAAGTTTCACGCTGGACCATGCTCCAGATTGTTCTTTCTGCGCACTGAAAGTCTTCTTGGGTCAATCCCCCGGCGGTTTTGTTCCGGTAACGCACGATGTTTCTCCAATGGAACATGTACGACATAGTTCTCAATAATCTTTCCCACTTGGAGAAGTTTTCGAAGGCGATCGGCGATTCAACAACAATTTCTTTATGGAGGTGCATTGGACGAATTTCTTCCACCGTTTCAACGTGTTTTGATTGTTTCGGCCACTGCTCTTCTGGTAAATATAAAAAATCTGGACCCTTAAACCATCGGCTTTTAGAATCCAAAGAAGGACCATTCAACCATTTCGTCGCCTCATCAGCAACATTCTGCTTCGTTGGTACCCAGCGCCACTGATCTGGCCTGGTGTGTTCGAGTATTTCTCCAATCCGGAATGCTACAAACTGACGAAACTTCCTAGCATCGGATTGTATCCAGGAGAGGACCGTGCAGGAATCCGTCCATAAAAACTTCTTTGCTATTGGGATGGTGTGTAGACTTTCAACTGTTTGAATTAACCGACTTCCAATAACTGCGGCTTGCAGTTCAATGCGGGGAATAGACAGTGGCTTCAGTGGGGCTACCTTGGCCTTCGAGGTTATGAGCGAGCACCGAACCTGGTCGCGATCGATGATCCGAAAATAAGCAACTGCAGCATAAGCATTTTCACTGCCGTCCACAAATACGTGCAGCTGAATAGAACGATAACTCTCCACATCATAGTCCGGAAAATAGCAACGGGGTATTCTAACTTGCCCGATGTTCTTGAAAACCTTTATCCACCTTCCCCAGGATACTTCTACATCTGTTGGGACAACCTCATCCCACGCAATGGCCTTTCGCCACAAAGTCTGAAGGATTAATTTACCTTGAATAAGAAAGTGTGCCATGAACCCCAAAGGGTCGAACAGGCTCATGACAAATTTCAGGATGCTTCTCTTTGTGAGTGGCTTCTCACCGGTTATCAGCTGCATAAGGTCATCACGAAGTGCCACTGTGTAGCCAAACTCGTCGGATTTTGGAAACCACGTCATACCCAGCACCCTCTCGTAATCATTCTCCTTATCTTCTGCAAACTGCTTGTTTTCGTTTTGAACGCCTTCTCCGATCTGCTGCAGGACTGCTTCAGAGTTCGATAGGAAGTTCCGCAACTCAAATCCTCCCGAGGCATGTATCTGACGCACCGATTTCGTGAGCTCGACCAATTCTTCTACGCTATCTCTACTGGCTGCGTAGTCATCCATGTAATGGCTATTTACTATGGCATCTACTGCTTCCGGGAATTGCTGCTCCCATCTCTTTGCATTGACGTTTTTGACGTATTGCGCTAAACTTGGCGAACACGTCGCGCCAAACGTCGCCACGTCCATCACGTACACCTCAGGTTTATCCTCCACGTTCCTTCGCCACAAAAACCGTTGAGCCTGACGATCTTGACTGCGTATCCTGATTTGGTGAAACATTTCACGGATATCACCGGTAATGCACACCTGCTTCTGGCGGAAACGATACAGGACGGCTGGCAGGGCTATTAGCAGGTCCGGCCCCTTCAGGAGCATGTCGTTCAACGATATGTTGTTGGATTTTGCCGCGGCGTCCCAAATCAAACGAGTCTTCTTCGGCTTCTTCGGATTAATTACGACGCCTAATGGAAGGTACCACACCCGATCGGGATGTGTTTCCAGCTCCTGAGCCGTAGCCTTGTGGGCATAGCCCTTCAGTAAGTACTCATCAATTTGCATACTCACATTCGCCTTCATGTCCGGATTTTTTGCTAGCCTCCTTTCTAAGCAACGTAGCCTTCCAAAGGCCATATCGTAGCTAGGCGGGAGCTTCACTTCATCGTACTTCCACAATAACGCTGTTTCGTAGTGACCGTCATCCAACTGCATCGTAGTCTCTTCCAAAATACCCACTGCTCGAAGTTCGTCCTCAGATTTCGCTGATGGGATAGTGGATATTCCGAGGCTCTCCACGGTGAAGAATCGTTTAACGTAGTCGTGTAGGTCGGGTTCAGATTTGCATTCCGAAATGTGCAACTGTGGTGCTAGGATTGAACTGCACGATTTCGGTCCAACATTTCCAAATATCGTCCACCCGAGTCTCGATTTCGTAGCCAGTGGTTGATCAGCACGACCCTCGCGTGCCTTGGATGAAACTGCCACATGAAAGTTGTCAAGACCAATGAGCAACTTTGGTGATGCATTCTGGTAACTCTGTACTGGTAACTTCGAAAGGTACGGGAAATTCTCTGCCAGCTTATCATAGTCCAACGACTGCGTGGGTAATTCCAGATTCACAACTGTGCGGACATTCTTCAACGCCATACGGGTTCCACCGCCACAACCGGAAATCTCTAGGCTCACTTTCTGTGACCGATTTTCTTTGCGAGTAACATTTCCCGTCCAGAGTAAACACAACGGAGCATGAACGCCATCGACGCCTAACTCGGTTGCAATGGATTCTTCCAATAATGTCGTAGATGACCCCTCGTCAAGGAATGCATGGGTCTCGATACTTAGACTTCCGTTATACAACACCACAGGGATGATACGGAATAGAACTGGCGTCTGGAGTTGTTGGTGAATGGCTACAACAGCTGTTTCTTCCGGCGGCCCGGGATGGAGTAGTGGGTGATGGTCTTTACCGCATCTATTCACATCACATTTCCTCTTCGATCTACACGACCATTTGCCGTGAGGAATGAGGCATTGATGGCACAACTTGTTGTCAATGACTACTTGCCATCGTGCGTGAATAGCCAAGGATTTTAGTTGAGTACAGTCTCGGATTCTATGTGAGCAACTTCCACACACGAAGCAAGGTTTGGGGTCGTTACGGTGGTCATACACAATAGCTTTCCTTTCCGAGTTCGGTTCTGTGGTAGGGGCATGAATATTCACGAAAGCTTTATCTCGATCCTTCCTATCTGCCTTCGCAGGTCTACTTAGAAAATTCTTCGTGAAAGTAACTTTACTGGCGGCTTTGACTAAGATGGAAAGATAATCATTAAACACGCCCAGATCTGGCTCATCTACCCGGTTCAAAAACAGTGCCCAATCGAGTTGAAGATTCGCGGGCAATTTCTCTACCAGCCCCTGCAGCAGGGTAGGATTCGCCAGATGCGTGTGTAGTTGTGCTGACTTCATGTGTCCTACTAAATTCTGAACCATCACGCCGAACTGGATCAGTGAATCCAACCGATCTGTTTTCGGTGAAGGTGCAGTCCGCACTTTCTGGAGTAGAGCAGCAATTATACGTTGAGGATTTCCAAATAATTGCTCTAGCGTAGAGATCACCACGGGAACGGATGCCGGCTCCATCAGGTTACTCCTCACCGCTTCCAATGCGTTGCCCCGCAGGCACCTTTGTAGGCGTAACAAATTCTCTGCGTCGGTATAGTCACACATTTCCGTCGAGTTCCGGTAACTACAGATGAACAGCGGCCACTCTTCGGGTTCGCCCGAGAAAATCGGCAGCTCTTTATGAGCTACCTGCCTTGCGGTGATTTGATGCTGGAACCTGTTCCACGACCTAGCTGTTTCATCCTGTCTTCCATGCCCAGTTGCGATTTGATGATCCATTCTGGCAGAAGGACCAACTACTGGAACCGCCTCACCAGCAGGTTGCGGCCCATCGATCCATTTAGAAAGCAGGGGGTACATTGGTTGATTGTATTGCACGGATGTTGATGGTCGGTAAGGGTTGCTGTTCGGTACACTGCTGACTGGATACTGCCAAGGTTGGTCGTTTCGATTTGTGCTTCCAGCACCTGAGGATGAGGGTAGCGGCACTTGATGACACTGATCATGCCGATGCTTAGTCATCCACGGTAGTGTAGGTTGACTCAATCCTATTCCGGATGTTATTGGTTCCTGTACGGTAGAAGACATTCGTGGGCCGAATGATGTCGGATACATTGTAGGCATCGGATTCGAGTTACTAATTGCAGCTTGGTAGTGCCCAACTAACGGCGCACACATACTCATCGACGTATTCACCAGCGTTGGTCGGACAGCAGGGTACAAGGCAACGGGCTGCTGGGCTGGTACATTCCTTGGGACAGTTCCCGCGTAAGCTCGAACCGGAGTTTCTGTTGGCAAAGACTTTGGAGCATCCTGAGAGGTGGTGTGTAAATCGCTCAACAAAGTCGCCGTTGTTTCGTTCACTGTGCGTTGATTGACCGCTACCTCATTGCCAGATGTAACTGGGGCACTTCCTGCCACTTCTGCTTGCATCTGCGTACTCGGATGATCTTTCAACCACTGCTGAACCACGTTTCGGGAACTGTGGTAGCTTCGTACACTTCCGTCCTCTTCTTCACCAGCTACTGCTTCTTCCGCCAAAAGAGCATACTTTTTGCCGATGAAATCTTTATGGACCTTCTCCTTTTCAGCTAGAATGTTGAGATTTAACATCTGCTCTTCTTCTAGCTTTCGCATTTTCAGGGTGATCTGGCTAGCTGTCGATTTGCCGGACTTACCGGACTGCGATGAAGACCGGTTTTGTGATTTTAGCCGACAGGCTTGGCACGACCATGGGCGATCCTTAACCGACGAATCGACACCCACACAGGAGAAATGCCACCAGCCGTGACATGTATCACAGGCTACCATTGTTTGGTGGTCATCCGGCTTCGAACACTCCATACAGTTGAACTGTGTTTCTTCCATGGTTTTATCCTGGTCGTCCATGGTGTAATTCGTGGCCATTTTAATCGCGGATGCTCCGATCCGATTATAAACCTTAAAAGTTTGTTGTCGCTTCGGAGAAACAAACGCCACTTCTTTAGAGTCGATCAAATTTATTGACGCTTTTAAGCTGTAAATATTATATGAACAATTACTCGAGATGTTTTTAATAGTGCAAATAGTACAACTTACGTTTATAGTAACGTTCTCCTACTGATTAGCGAACAACTATCACTTTCAGGTTGTGTCCAACCTCTAACTCCTAACCTACAATCCATCAAAAGGAAAATAAACTTGGTGCATTCGTGCACTCGGTTAGTGAGTACTTTTTACTTACGGTATTATCCGGAGTATCCAGAGTATCTTCTGGGATAATACTTAATGGTTTCAGGTGTGGACAATACTTCAAAACTATCCGTATTAACTACGGTTCAGACTGGTTTTAACTAACCGCTAACCTATAAATTCAGAGGGCTTAGTTTCATCGATTGCGTTTTCTATAATTGTTCACAGTACTTACAACGTAATGCAACGAAATCTTTTCGTTCAAACCAGTGAACTTAGTTGGAATACAGGGGATTTAACTATAGATTTACTTTATAATTTTCACGTAACCACGTTTTCCTAGCTTTTAACCACCTTTTCTTCTAAGACACTCCTTTTCCTCACTTCTACTTTACTATTTTCACTCTTTCTACTTCTGCTGTGCTATCCTTTTCTATCATGACATTTCTTACTATCGGCCTATTCACTCTGTTCGATGCTGTTTTCAGCGGCGGTAACGGCTGGGCGTGACGTCGCAACAATACCAACATTTGTATTCAAATGAAATCTTCCCTGTGAGTGAAAATAAAAAGCCTTTTGTAAACTAGCTGTAAATTCAAAAAAAAAAAAAAAAAAACTAATGATGTGATCTTTAGCTGATAAGTTTTCGATTCTGAATGAAGAATTCGATAAAAAAAAAAGAATTTCGACTCTGTTATCGAAATCTCATTTTTTTAAATTATTAGGGGAGAGTGGGGTAACGTGGGCCACTCTAAATATCTCAGATGTGTGTTGAGATAAAAACTCAATCCCTTGCTTGCTTAGGAATTTACAGCATGTTCGAAGAAGATTGTTTTGTTTTATCCTACATTGGGTTTGGTTACATAAAAATTGAATGCATTATTTTCAAATTCTTCATAAATGTGACGTCATCCAAGAAATTGAATATCACACTACCTGCTTTGAATGTTCCTTACATGTTTGACAGTTCGCATGGTGAACCCGATGAAACTGGTTCATTGCCTCTGGAACGTCAAAATGAACATCAAGCCACCGAGGCAATGAACTAGTCACCGTGAGTGAGTCGCCTCTCGGAATACCCCGACTAGAGTCACGTGACTACGACTAATGTGACTCCGAGTCACTTCATTCGCCTCGCAGAATAAGGCCCAGTACCAATCGAGCGTTTTTCAAAATCGGTACATCTCGCACCCCTGAATGAGAGAATATACTGAAATTAAAATTAACGCACATGATTCCCTACTTTGGGGCCGTTCAGAAACCACGTGGACAGAAAAATGAGATTTTTGACCCCCTCCTACCCCTCCGTGGACAAGCGTGGACATTTGGCAAACCCCTACCCCCTCCGGATGTCCACGTGGACAGATTTAAAAAAGATTTTATTTTAAAAACCTATACTTTGACAGTTAGAAAACATTACTTTTTGCATTTTTTGTTATAGAAATGGCTGATTTTGAAAAAAACCGAATAAGAATTTCCTGATATAAAAAAAATTAAAAATTTTATATTTCTTAATTACCATATTTATCACTAGCTTTCAAGTAGCTACTTATTGTTTAAACTTAAACTGGAAGGGTATGCCATTTTAAGATTTTGATTTAAACATCTTAATATTTATTCACGTTAAGAAAATATTTTGAAAGTAGGTATGTTCACGTGGACATGCCCAAAACCCCTACCCCCCTCTCCGTGGACAAGCCTGGACATTTGTATTTAAATTACTCCACGCGCCAACCACAATTATTTACATTCCAATGGTTGACCGTGCTCCAAGAAAGTTTAGCTGAATCAGAATCTTACTGTAACTTTAAGGTTATTCAGTATTGTCTTATGTAAACTCTGGAAAATTGGTGCTTATTATGAGAAGAAGACTTATTCGAAAGATTTTTTGTGGCAGCCGAATAGATCATGTCAAATTTCGCAAACCGACCCATATACATTTTGTAGGTTGGCCCAAAAACTGACCTGTGCAAAATTTGAGCTCAATCGGACTTGATTTATGGGTGCCTCAAAGCGCTCAAAATTTCGGTTTTATCCTCAAAAATCAGAAGAAGAGGCGGGACCAAGGAAAAATTGAATTTTAATTTTGATGTCAAATGACTTAAAAATAAAAATAAAACGTCGAAATCTGGTATTATCTCTAAAACAATTTATTTGTCAAAAATAGATTTCATTCAGTAATTCGAGCATAATATTTTGATACCAAATGACATAGAATAGCATGAAATGTCGAGATCTGGTGTCATTTCACCAGTCTCACATTCATTTTTTTTTAATTGATCCCTTTAGGTGGTCTATATAAACAATTAAATATTTTATGATTTTTTTTATGAAACTTAGAGTATGGTGGGGTAAAAGTACGACCTTAATGCTATCCTATTTTTAGAAAATTTTGCCGGTTGTTTTCCGAAAAAACAAGAACAGCATTTGATTTTTTAGACTTTTATCTCTCTTCTACAAAATTACGAAGATAATCGGTCGACGCATTTGATAGCAGTGTCTAACTGTGTCTAAGCAAATGTCTAACTGCTATCGAAACGTACTCTTACCCCATCTCTGGGGCAAAAGTTCGAATGATGTGGGGTAAAAGTACGACCATTCAAAATTCCACAATTCTGCATTAAGTCAACAGGAAAATTATTTTGTATTAATCTCTGCTTACAGCAGCAGCATTTTTGTTTGCTTCTGATACAAATCCTATACATAAGCAAATAACCTGTGCGAATTTGGAGTTCTCCACTAACTGTCCATATTCGACAGGTTTTCGAAATCCAGTTCTCATCGTATTTGAGCAATTTTTCACGCAAGCAAGTCTTGAAGAATCAAAAATATGCGCTGATGTCTCCAGAGCATTTAAAAAAGAAGTTAAAACTTTCCGTTCAGATTTACTTCAGAAGACCCTTCGTACTTTTGCCCCATTTGCAGTTCGTACTTTTGCCCCTTCAAGGTTTCTTATGATTCACAGTTTATTGTGATGAATAGAGAAATAGTAATTAAATTCTTTCTTCGGTATTTGATAGTGATTAAAAACAACTAAAAAGACATATTAAAACTTTCATTGAAAGCCAGACTTTTGATTACATAAACATGTTTGCCGTTTTTTGAAATATTACATCATTCAAGCAAAAAAGCTACTTTGGGGCCGTTCACATATCACGTGGACAACTTAGGGGGAGGGGGGGTGTATGAAAATGTCCACGTTTGTCCACGGAGAGGGGGGTAGGGGTTTGGGTCATGTCCACGTGGACATACTTACTGTTTGAATCTTAATATTACAAAGCTTTCCAGTTTAAGTTTATACAATTAATAACCACTTGAAAGCAAGTAATAAATATGATAATAAAGAAATTTTAAATTTTTAAAATAATTGTATATCAGGTAATGCTATATCTTTTTTTTTCTTTTTTAAATCAGCCATTCCAATAACAAATAGGCAAAAAGTAGTGTTTTCTAACTGTCAAATGAGTTTTTGAGAAAAAAAAAACAATTTCAAATCTGTTCACGTGGACATCCGGGGAGGGGGGTAGGGGTTTGCCAAATGTCCACGCTTGTCCACGGAGGGGGAGGGGGGTGTCAAAAATCTCATTTTTCTGTCCACGTGGTATCTGAACGGCCCCATTTACTTCATTTTTCGGGGTATTTTCAACTTATACGAAAAAAAAATTATGGCTTGTTGTTGGCAGTTCAAATCACTATCAATCCACGCCAGAGTTTTGAATTTTACTGTTCTCGGTTTGTGATAATCCCAAAACGTACTTTTACCCGACTCGTACTTTTACCCCACCTTACTCTAACTACCTTGTGGCATTCGTGTCTAAAAATATATTTTATGATAGTTTCATTAAAAAAATATCGGATGAATGAAACATTGTATAAAGCTTGATAGGAGTTGCTTTATGTTCGGCAGGTTAAAAATTGCGTCTGAAATCAATTTTTCTAGTTCATCAAATGAGTTTTTCATTTGCAAGTGAAAAGTTTTATGAATTCGTGTGGCCCGAGATACAGTGATTCTGCGAATATCGGACTTTTTGGACTGCCATTCAAACTGCAATATCTCATAAACTACGCAACGCCCATTATTGAAATTTCGCAGAGTGATTGTTGAAATAAAAAGCTAGCATTTCTGAAGTTTTTGAAAATTTCTATCGATGATATAAAAAGTTAAGTTACGCGAGGTACAATATTTCAGGCATCAATCCAAAATGCTATTTCTATCAAATTTTGGACGAATGTATCCATATGAAAATCTTATTTTATGTTCAACAGTCAGTTTTACTATTTCAATCAAAAACTCAAAACAATATCGTGGATTCAGATTTCTAAGCACAAATGAATTTCATTCCATTTTTTTCGATAATGCTTTCGTCAGTCATTTTTTGACTTATTTGTGAATGAACAATATTGTTCCCATGAACCGTCCAAATTCTGTAGAAAGCGTATTTTTCGGTTCAACCCTAAAATATTGTACTTCGCGAAACTTTTTTATCACATCGATAGAAATTTTTAAAAAACTTCAGACCTGTTAGTTTTATTTTTCAACAATCACTTTGCAAAATTTTGTTAATAGGCGTTGCGTAGTTTCTGAGATATTGTAGTTTGAATGGCAGAAGTCCAAAAAGTCCGATTTTCGTAGCATTATACTGTATCTCAAGCCACACAAACTTTAGAAAGCTCAAATTTTGTGAAAACAGTGTGATAGTTGATTTACCTTATGTAGAAAATTTAATCAAAAAATATCATCAGAGTTGAAAGTTATGGAAGTTCAAAATCGAAGGGACAGTGTGCGTGCTTCCCATTTCTATACAATTATGAACGGTACTGTACGTCACCTCCGTCGTATAAACCGTAGATTTGCCGTTTCGTTTTTCTCAAATATTTAAAAAAAAAACGGTTTGATTTTTTAAGAAGAATAATTCAGAGCATCAAAAATCTAGTCGAAAAACGCATAAAGTAGAATCAAAAATGTCAAAATCCTCAAAAATGGATGTACGTCATTTCGGCACATCACGGCGTATATCTCTTGTTATCCAACCGATATGTACGAAATTTATAGCTTCAGTAATCTCGTAATGTAAAATGTAACTCAAATATGATTCTCAGACACCATTCAGCTACAACACTTCAGTTTTCAAAGCCTAAGAAAAAAATTTAAAAAAAAAACGCTTTTTTTCAAGTTCATGACGAAAAAAAATGTAAACAAGTGGTGTAAAAACCGTTCTTTTTAATCAAATAACCTTCAAAATTGTTTTAGACCTGTAAATTTTGAAAAGTGGCTTGGCAAGTTGACGTAATTTGACACAGATTCTCAAAACACGAAACACTGATTTTTTTTCTGAATTTTCAAAAGTAGCTAGTTTTCGAACTTTGATTTTTCGGGAACCGGGAATCGGGAATTGAAAATCGCACTGGGAAACCAGGAAAAAACTGGGAGTTAAGACCCAAAATCGGATACTATTCAAAAGGAAACGAAAATTCAGTTTTGGGTCCAAGATCAGAGATTAAACCCAAAACTCAAAATTATTTCTATGTCAGAATTCAATAGTTAAAAAATGTGTGGTAAGAAAATCATAAGTTTTTAAATTTAAAAACTACCAAGTGAATTAAAGTTACATTTTGAATTTATTTCAAACTTGGAAATGTAATGAGAGACTCATATAATATTTTCCAGTGATAGACAGATAGACAAGAAATTAAAAATAAATATGCAAATCATCTTGACACACGACACGGTGAATTTTTTATAGATTAATAACAACAAAATATTGGGTCGTATGCACATTTAGAAATACCCTACAATGTTTTCTTGAATGTTTTATGGCTTTTTCAAACTTCAAACAATCGGCAAATTTTTCATTTTAAAAATTCTACAAAAACTTGCAACAATTTCGGCCGAATATTTGGCGCACTGTTTTGTGCGCTGAATGTTCGACAAATTAAAAATTTGGGTAATATTCGGCCCAGCTTTATTCTGGATCACTGATTGAAGAAACTGATCTTTGATTTCTAAAATTATACATGAACAGTTTATGTTGAACTTTTCAAATTCATGGGTTCTGAATTCAGTGTTCAGAGTTTTGAAGAAGTACAGTTAAGTTCGAGCTTCAACCGGTTTAAACTTCAAAATTGTGAATTACATTTTTCTACGCTATGAAATTAAGGGGGGGGGGGATAGGGTCTAACGGGTAAAAAAACACCATTTTCACGATTTTTTTCTAGAGCTATCGTTCGAACAAATGTATTCAAATTTTTTGCATTATACAAAGCATTGTTAAAAGAACATTTAGTAATTTTTTCGTAGAAAAATATTGAAAAACAAGCCGGTGACGGAGCACTTTCGAGGATGCCTTTAAGAAAACAGGACTTGCGGTGGAAACTGTATCTCAGCACAGAATCATCTGAAGTCAAAAAATCAGAGCAAAATATTTTTAATAGATGTTTTTCTGGACCCCAACGTTTTTATTTAACTTAAAAAATTTTTTATGAAATTTTTGTGGCTGTTTGAAGTAAAAACTACGATTTTTCACGAAAAAATCCGCCATTTTTTATCTGTAAAATCTCTCCAAAGTAGAAAAAAAAGAGGATCGTTGGGGTTTGGTATTTTATATATAAAAAAATATGTTTTCAAATGACGATGGACTTTAAAAATGTGCTTTCGAGAAAAACGCGTTTGAACATTGATTTTTCATCATGAATTTAAAAACCATTTTTCCTTATTTTTTAAATATTCATTTAGAAATTGAAATTCCTTGGCTAAAAGAAAATAAAGTGGGTGAATCTGACGAATTCAAACAAATGTTTCATTAGAATGAGTCGAGTCGATTGGGGTCATTTTTGTTTTGTTTTGGTTTCAAACTCATGGCAGAATTTTCAAGATGAACTTTTAGGTTTGTATGGGTAAATAGGATGTTTTATTTTGAAAATTCAACCTAATTTTTGTTTTTGGTTTTCTGTGGAACCAAGCCAACCCACGGTTTTTATGCCAATTTATAAATTCTTAAAAGGTAAATTTCTGCTTAACCAACTTTGTCGAAGACTGTAGCTTCGTTTCTTATTATGCAAAAAGGTTATCAGTTATTAAAAAGCGGTATGTTTTTTGCGGTTTGGCATGGCATTGCAAAACAATCAATTCAAATAAAATTGGCACAGAACTCATAAGTAAGCTTGGATCTACAGAAGAACAAAAATCGGTTGATTTTTCAGAGCAAAATATTCAATTTATTCAAAATTAAAAATACTGCAAAGAATCAATGTATATTCAAGACTGTTCAACTTGTTGCTCACATTTTCGTAGTGAGAATTCTAAATTTAAATCGTGATTTCCAAGTTCTGTAATGAGAACTTTGGAATTATGATTCATAAACAATGTTTCTAAAAAAACTTTTTGAACAAGGAATTAAAAATTTTAAAAATCTTTTTCGAATTGTAAAGAAAATAGTTTTTGTTTTGAGGATTGTTTTTTTATTATCTGACAATTTGCGCCGGGAGTCTTAAGATCTTCTCCGAAATTGAAAATTTGGTTCATTTTTACGACTAAGAAAGACATGTATTTTTTCAGATTTCTAACATTTATATTTTTTGAGTTAGCCTCGGTTAGACTCTTGTAAATAAATGAAATTATGAAATGGCACATCAAAATGCATTGAAATTTAATAAATGACCTTCAACATGAAAAATTGTAAATAAGCTTTAAATGGCGTCTAAAAGTACCGTCTGCATCACCGAATATTTTACCGAAAAAATACCATTGCATAGCTCAATTTATGATGCAACTTTCATCTGAAGACACCAAAGTGGGCCAACAACTCCTTGAAGAGTTATGAAAGAAATAATGACATTAAATCTCTTTTTTTGCATCGAAAACAAACAATGAACAACTGCACTAACATATGGAGGTAGCACTTCTAACCAAGGTTGCCGAAAAAAATTCTGTGTTTTTGAGAAAAAAACTTCTGACTTTCTGTGATTTTATCCAAAAATTCTGGTATGGTTATCTGTGATGCAGTTTCCCTTAATTTCATTGAAAATTTATGACAATTTGGGTCTTTTTAACCTTTTATATGGGAAAAATCAATTAACATTGACAATTTTATCATATTTCTCTAATTCAAGATAAGAAAAAAATATTGATTTTGTATGGCCAAAAAATTTTTTTTAAAAATCCATCAAAATTCGAAAATTCTGTGAAATCTGTGAAATATTCCAAAATTCTGTGTTCTATGACACAGATTCTGTGATGAAAATTTGCTCAAAATTCTGTGAAATTACAGCTGTGATTTCGGCAACCTTGCTTCTAACAACATGGAAACAAAAGAACTTCAAAGTAGGTAAAAACACTTTTTTGTAAATCCATTCAAAATTCGAAAATTCTGTGAAATCTGTGAATATTCCAAAATTCTGTGTTCTATGACACAGATTCTGTGATGAAAATTTGCACAAAATTCTGTGAAATTACAGATTTTTCTGTGATTTCGGCAACCTTGCTTCTAACAACATGGAAACAAAAGAACTTCAAAGCAGATAAAAACACTATTTTTCGTGCTTTGTTGAGTGTTTACAGAAAAATTGACTGATTATGATCTAAATTACTCTGGTAGGTAACAACTTTTAGTGTTTGCAATATTTCTAGTGGATTTTCATCACTGCATCTAGATAGGATTTGTGATCTTTCAAAAATTGCCATCTATGTATTAGTCATAGGGTATTTTCGTTTTAAGTTTAAATAATTAAACAATGCCTTGAAACAAGTGTTCAGAAGTACTATAATTTTACAAAACTTTTACTATAATTTTGAAAAATATTATGCAACTATGATCAATCTGTGAGATCGATTTTATAACAAAAATTTATTACACTTGAAATTACATCTATTACTGAATGTGAAACATCTGAAATCAACATTTTAACTGAATTTACTGTGACGGACGAGTGAGTTTTAAGATTGAATGCCCTTCAGAATAATTTTAAATTAACAGAGATATGAATTTTGTGAACTGTTTTTACACACTTGGTATCTGTGACTTATCAAAAAATGATACATTTCATTCATTTGAATACTTTTGGTTTAAAAAAATTGTCATAATGAGGACTGATTTTTTTATATTCATTTGTGACTGATTAATTAAAAACATTACTTATTATTTTATTATTTTTTCTTTTTATTTAACACATCATGTCAAAAATTCTGTATATGATTTCAAATCATCCACCAAAAGTGTGTTTTAAATGCATAGAAGTGTTGCCAACTCCAGCTTTTTTACACCCTTAAGGATTCTGTGTAAGTTGTTTTTCAATATTTCCGATCATCAAAGCCGGGAAAACCTTAAATTTATGATCGGGAAAACCGGGAATTTCAAAATGAAAAAGTTGTGGCCACCCTGTGTAGTGTTGTAGCTGAATGTTGTCTGAGAATCATATTTAAGTGACATTACGAGGTTTCTGAGACTACAAATTTTGTACAAATCGGTTGAGAACAATAGAGAGATAATGTGGTTTTAATCGAGGAGTCTCAAATTGACACTATCGGTTTGATAAGGGAGCTTTTTGCCAGGGCTTTCAGGGTGCGTCCATAAAAAAGTAATGATGCAAAATTAAAGATTCCATGAATTCGTTAAGGGTCCCAGAAGATTTTTTTTTTAATTGGATGCGCCTGACTAAAAAACTTTCAATAGTGTCATATTGACACTCAAGAGTAGATTAGGGTTAAGATCGATGCAGTTTCGATTTTCTGATGTATTATTTAGGATTGAGATTTTAGGTTTAAAATCTAGATAAAGATTTTCTATTCTGATTTTTTCCAAACCTAGCATCAGAATGCAAATTTCGGGGAGCAGTGCAAGGAATATTTAAATAAGGTAGTGCCGAGAGCCATATTGGATTTTTTTTTGTGACGTCACAAAAACGATTGTATTGAAAATTTATGTGAGAATGGTAGGAATTTCAAAGAAAAACACGTTTTAGTACGAAATCGAATAGTACGAAAATTTTACCATGTTATGAAGTTTTTTGGTCCTTCGAAGATTGCATTATGTTTTTTTCTTAATTTATTAATGAATGCAATGTCGCCTTGAAGCTAAAATGTGCAAAAATTAAGAAAATATCAACTTCAAAAAGGTCTAGCTGGTAGATATTGAGTGTTCAACTGATTGTCATGATTTGAATCCTACCGGTTTACCATATACAATTCTTATGTAGAACAAAACAATTAAGGGGGGGGGGTAGGGTCTAACGGGTATAAAAAAACACCATTTTCACGATTTTTTTCTAGAGCTATTGTTCAAACAAATGTATTCAAATTTTTTGCATCATACAAAGCATTGTTAAAAGAACATTTAGTAATTTATTCGTAGAAAAATATTGAAAAATGAGCCGGTGACGGAGCACTTTCGAAGATGCCTTTTAGAAAACAGGATTTGCGGTGGACACTGTATCTCAGCACAGAATCATCTGAAGTCAAAAAATCAGAGCAAAATATTTTTAATGGATGTTTTTCTGGACCCCAACGTTTTTATTTAACTTAAAAAATTTTTTTTGAAATTTTTGTGGCTGTTTGAAATAAAAACTACGATTTTTCACTAAAAAATCCGCCATTTTTAATCTGTAAAATCTCCCCAAAGTAAAAAAAATAAAAAAGAAAAACGTTGGGGTCTGGTAATTTACATGTAGAAAGTATGCTCCAAATTTGAAAAGAATCGGATAAGTAGTTTTCAAATGACGATGTCCACGGACTTTAAAAATGTGCTTTCGAGAAAAACGCGTTTGAAGTTTCTGATCTTGCTTCTTTGCAATATTAGATAGGATGTGATAAAGGCCTATAATTTCTACAGTTTTGCTTCAATTGACTTGAAAATTTGACACAACATTCTTGAAATGTTTTACAATAAGAAAATAAAAAAAATAAAAAAATCGATTTTTGAAAGTGTTAGACCCTACCCCCCCCTTAACATCAATTAATGACTGTTAACTGTGTTTACTAAAATGCCATTAAAAGATTGTGTTTTTGTATAAAAAATTGTGTTTTAATCACTTTATTGTAATGAGGAGTTTTAACTGCACTAACTTGAAGTCTTTCATGGAAGACTTTGAACTAATTTTTAAGTTTTGCAAATTTCAGTGGTGAAAATCCACATTTTTTTCGAACTTCGATCGTCTATTGATTAGAAAAATTATTAAAAAATGCAACTTTTTTTGTACCCATCTTGAAGAGCAAAAATCCTCCTACAATAGCATGTTTTCAATGTGGAAAATTTCCAGCAGATTCTTCGAATTATCATCGAAAAAGAAAAGTTTCCTAGTAGGTAAATTGACAGATTTTTCGTGATTGTGACGTATCAGCCTGTACCAATACTAGAGCAGGGCTGCCTTGGCACTACCTTCTTTAAATATTCCTTGGGAGCGGTGAAGTTTTTCCAGATTTAAATTCACATTTTTCAAAATTAACGAAAATTCATAAAATAGAAATAGAATGTGAATTTCGTAAGTTAGTCTACATTAAATATAAAAAAAAAATTTGTATTGATGGGAATCAATTTTTGCAGAAAGTATTTCATTTTTATTGTAATTTTGTGTTACACTTCGAATTAACGAAATCATGAACAAATTTGTTCCTTCGCATTATTTTTCTTGTACAATACAGATATTTGTAGATTGCATGTTCATTTCTTAATTGATTTTTATAATGTATTTTAATACCTATAATTAAAGACATCACGAAAGATAATTGAAATAATAGTTTTTAAATAAATTTGGTTTTCAACAATTCCAACGATGCCAACGAATCTGCCAGAATTCTGTGATTTGTCCATTATAAGTATTACATATTTTTCTAAAGAAAGAGACGATGACTTGAATCGAAACTTTTGGTCATTTATTGACTCGTAAGGTAGGTTAAAATGCACACGTTCGTTCAACAGAAATTCCTTCTTGGTCACTTAAAAAAGCAGATGGAATCCCACACTACATTGTCAAATTTTGATTTGTAAAAGAAGACTGCCAATAAGGGATCGTTCAACGTCAGTATTCTTCTTAATAGGCGCATATAGACGCATTTTTGCATTATGAAAATTTTCTAGTGTTATTGATATGGTGATGGCTGAAATAAAATAATAAATACTTTGAAATTATCAAGTTATACAACATCAATGATTGAGTGTCGATCGAGAAAACATATATTTCTAGAATATTAGAACTATGTTAAAATCAGAACTTGTACATCCGGTTAAGAAATTTAGGTGAGGAATCTAGTCCCAGGGAAAAATTCTCTTCAAATAAGTTCTAAATACCAACGTTGAGTCCGTTAGAAAAATGATGATCAGGAATGCCTCTTCTTTTGTTAAATAAAACTATCAAAAGTGCAGAAGCCCAAAATTTCAACCAGATGTGTTTTCTAACTGCAATATTAGATTTAGAAAAAAAAAATCCAACATGTCCACGTGAACATTAGGGGAGAGGGTGTAGGGGGTTAGGAATCTTTGCAACCCGGGGATGTGGTTTCACATGACTCTCTTCTTTTATCAGGAAAAAATATAGCAACAAATTTGTGAGTTTAAATACATATCATTAGGTACCTATATTTTATTATAAGTTAGTAGAATGTGTTAATCATGTAATGATACAAGTACCTGCATAAAAAAAATAAAGATTTTTTTTTGAAAAGAACAATTAAACTTGTTTTACTTTTTTTGTTGTTGAGAAAAATATATTGCCTTGATAGAAACAAACGTCCACGAGATCATCGATACTTCAATATTTTGCATCCTTCTTTAGGAACCGATGGAAATCTCGGACAACCGTCCAGCGACGGTCCTTTGCCAGTGAAAAGGCCGAACGCTCATGCAGGATCGATTGCTGTTGAATCGATCAAGTTCATACGCAGTCAGAAAAAGAACGCCCAGCTCGTGTACAGAGGATACCTGTACAACCGGAAGCTAACCCAGCAAAACGGAACGACCACGTGGCGCTGTATCGAAGTATCGAAGCTGCGCTGCAAGGCGATATGCGTTACCAAATTCAATAAACTGATCCGGGCCAAACGGCAGCATTTCCACGAGAATCACGAGAGTAAAATCAAAAACAAGTTGCTCTACGACTACCCGGAAGATTTGGAAGAGTATTTGGACATTTTTTCGAAGGATCCGATTTCGTCGTCGCAAAAGTTTGATGTGATCGATGATGGCAGTAACTATCAGGTTGTGGTACGCGATTCCAATGTCCCCGAAGGATCCGAGGCTGGTCCATCCGCTCCTAATCAATGTTGAAGGGTTGGTTCTTAAACGAATTATAGATGAGTGAATAAAATGCTGTGAAATGGAAAATCTAAATTTGTTTTGTTTTCCTTTGGTTTTTGGCTATTATCGATCGGCTGAGGATATGTTGGGTGATGATTGTTGTCTATGTTGTTTCTTGCAGACCTGTACGTTATCGCGAAGAAAGTGCAGAATGATGGAGAATGTGTGGCGACCGGCGATCGGGTTTACACTTTTTTGACAAGTCGCAAGGGCGGGATCCATCTCGTGCACAATAACTATGTATATCGGTCGAATTTGAGGCGTTCGGGGCGCAACAAGGATATCCTCTACTGGGAATGTGTTCACAACCGGACAGACAAATGTCGTGGACGGGTCAAAAGCATCGGCGATTCGCTCTTTATATCCAATTCAAATGGTATTTAATCTTTTGGACGTAACAGGCTTCAAAAATGCCTACCAATTATTCTTTTTCTTCTGTTCTATTTTTCCTCTCTAGTCGACCATAATCATGATCCTGATTCGGCGAAGGTGACGTCCGCTATGACAGCGGGTCATATGACTTATCGTACATTTTCTTCATTGTGAACTGGAATGCGATAATTGTAAATAAAACATGGAATCAAACAGAATAAAATGATTTTGTCGTACAGTTTATTAGTTGATGTTCAATTATTTGAGCACCCGAATATAGTGATAATTTTAAAAAGTACTTCTATTATGTTTCGTTGTAGAAACCGAAGGTTACGACGATACGTTTCACCCGACTGATGTCCAGTTCATTCGAAGTCGCAAGGGCAAACAGTTGCTGTTGTATAAGGGTTTCTCGTACACGTTGAACCGGCAACGTGGTCCGCTCGGGTACTGGGAATGTGTCCACCGGCGGTCTAAGCTCAAAAGTTGCCCCTCGAGGATAACTACCGACGATCGACAGATCAAACGGGTCCGGGGAGAACACGATCATGAAAACGCAGCGACTGTAGGCGACGAAGAAGGCTTACTTCAAATATATCGTTAAAACCTTGGTGGAATGTGATGTCTTTTTCTTGAAGTGTTTGTGTACATATGGTGCATAGTGCTTTAGTAAAGGGAGGTCGTTTCTTGTGTACCTCATTTCAGATCGCTTAACACCACCCAAAAGACTGATGTTCGTACGAAGTGGTTGGGGCAGAAAGTTACTCGTCTACGATGATTACGTTTTCTTCACCAACAAGCGCGTCAAAGCCACGAATACGACTTACTGGCGTTGTACAGCCTCGAAGAGCTATGTGGGAGACAAATGTCGAGTACGATGCACGACTCGTGATAATAGTATGGTGAAATTTTGCGGCAACCACAATCATCCTGTGGCTAGTTCCAGACTCGATGGGAAGCATTTATTCGAAGACTACAGTATTCATGATCCCTAGCAAAATAAAGAGAGAGAGAGAGAGAGATAGACATTGTTAAAATAAAATGCATCGCAATTATAGTGATTGTCCTTCCTGCTGTGAAATCCAATCGTCATATTAAAAATATTTTAAGTCTGTAAATATTCCCTTCACATATGAATGAAACTTTGTTTTGAGAGTTTAATGATTAACGATACACTTAATTTAGATTTTATAAAATATTCTGTGGTCTAATCGAGTTCAATGGCGATGTTTTCTCTTTTTCTTTCTGTTTTTCAAGATCTTTTTTCACAGGAGCTGAAATTTATCAAAAGTCCCTGGTCGACACCGTGCTTGGTTCTGAACGACTTCCTGTACAATTGCCACAGCACCCGGGGTAATAAAATGTACTGGCGCTGTCACAACTATTCACGTAAAATCAAGGAAGAACGCTGTCGTGCTCGATGTGTAATCATCAACGGTAGATTGAGTGCCCTGACTGGTACGCTACACAATCACCCGCCGCATACCGAAAAAATTGCGAAAATTTCCCGTCGTAATCACCTGGCCGATGACGACGATCTAGCTCTAGACTTTGATAGGACCAACCATCATCGACAACATTCGCCCATCCTGGGAGATCCTACGTCTGAGTTCTGCGATTCCACGTACCTGTCCACTTCACCACTGATGGATACAAGCTCACAGGAGTTCGCTGGACTCATCAAAATCGACGTGCTTCCAAAATTGGGAGAATACAGTCTTTCAGTTGAACTGTAAAAGGCAATATCAAATAATTCGTAATTTTTTACCTCTGAATCGCTCGCAATAAATTTATTGATGTTGTAAAAGCAATCGACAAAAATCTGTGTTTTATTGCTACATCTAGTAGGACAATTGCGCAAGAAAATACTAATCTGACTTACTTAATTGCTTTGGTTCCATTTCAGATGTTTATTTCAATGAGTATCGTACCTTCATTAGAAGTCAACGGGGAGCACCTCTGTTGACCCTCGGAAATTTCATCTACCGTTGCGAACGGGTTCGGAAGACCCGATCCTACTGGCTATGTATACGCTACAAAAGTTCCAAATGCAACGGGCGAGTGATCTGCCAGGGTAATACGATTATCAAAAACACAAGCCATTGCCATGCGAACGACGAACGACGCATCAGCACCTCCATCTTGGAACAAACGGATCTTAATGAGATAGATCTTGATGAGTGGTGCAAGCAAACGATGGTTCATAATAAAGAAGGGCTTCTAGTTAAGCGGAAATAAAGAAAAGAAAAGTGAATTGTAATGAACTACATCTTTCCGTCCGTAATCCCGAGATCTTCGAACAAATGATACATCGAAAAAAATTGAAGCGATATGCTAAATTTCTTTTATTCTCCTTTTTCGTAGTGTACATAACGACGTCTGAGACCACCACCCCTCTGAGCAGTTCATCGAGTGTGTTCTACAGCGATGATCTACGGGATCAATTGTACCCTGAAGCAGTTCAGTACATACGAAGCCGACGAGGTCATCCGTTGCTAATATTCCGGGGCTACAAATTTCGTCGGAATGGTGGATGTAAGGAGAAAGGTTATTGGCGGTGTGCCTCGTTTGCCAAGTGTCCGGGTAGGGCCACTACCGTGGCCGGTATCATTGTCAAGTATCACGTGCATACCCATGATCCTCCGATGCTGTGATTATTGTTTGTTGGTATAGGAACAGAGATGGTCTAATAAAATTTATTACTTTTTTAAAACAAATTTCTTTTTACAACTTGTAACATGTTTGGGATCTAGTCAAAACCCCAAGCAGCGAGTAATTTTATTCTTCAATACAAATTTCATTTCAGAAATTAAACCGTTGGTGGCGGGAAAGCAGGTCTATCTGGAGGCGGATATCCTTAATTCGACGCTATCACAGGAACCCGTAGCCTATGCACGCAGTCAACGTGGTAGACCTTTGTTGCTGTTCTGTGGATATCGTTTCCGCCAAGAAATAACCAAAGGACCGAGCGCCAAAATCTACTGGCGCTGTATGGTCGATCGCTGCCCTGGTAGGCTGATCACGGCCGTTCCCGGAGATCAGATAGTTCGTTATCGGGTGCATAATCACCAACCTGTGCCAGTGAAAACCACATAGTTAAGTTTGATGAACAAATATATGCGAATCAGCAATAGATTGAAAAGTTTTCTTTTTTATCAGCATTATTTATGCGAAATTTCTTTCTGGAAGCATAGGAAACTGATTTTTTTTTAATTTCTTTTTATTTCTCGCAGAGTTTGGAAACGTGGAGTACATCTACAGTCAGCGAGGTCATCCGTTACTTGTCGTGGACAACTACCTTTACCGAAAGAATCGAGGCAACTATTGGCGCTGCATTAGGTGAGATTCTTTTGAAATCATTTGAAAAAAAATATAGATCACATCTTTCCTACCCTCTTGTCGTCTACACAGGTGTACCAAATACAAGTGTCGCAGTCGGCTGATCACTAAACCAGGTCAGCATCCTATTCGTATAGAAAACCACACCCACGGGCCGGAATCACAGAAGATCAATTGGGGCCGAACAGTGCTGGAAAGCGTGAAAGCCCAAAGCATGGTCGAGGAGAATCATGTTATAATACGTATGCGACAGCCGCACTGTAAAGTTGACTCAACGGAACCGGAAGATCACAATGATGAAATAAGTGAAAGGCCATCTGCAATAAAAGATTGATCAAAATGTTAAAAGTTTTTTTTCTTTCCCTTCATAAAAGTAACATTATTTAAGAGGTGTACAACCTAATGAATCGGCATTCATTTTTTACAGGTACGGCCATTCCTTTCTGTCCGCCTCCGCTAGGCGATCGGCTGCCGGTTCCGAAGGTGTGGTACTCGTTTCCCCTGACGTACGTTATGAACCGGAGAGGAACGATGAATTTGCACTTCCGGGGGTACATCTACATCCAGAAAAAACGCTACGACCGTACTATCAACTGGGTTTGCAACAAGAGCAACAACTCCCAGCTGGCCTGCAAAGCCCGGGTGTCCACCGAGGGGAACAGCAAGATTCGGTTCGGTGTTAAGCTACACAATCACGGGGTGCTGGATATGGACGATGTTGATTATAAATACTAATATTTAAGAAAAAACAGTATGTTAACAATTTTTGAAAGAGAAATCTCAATGAAATAAGTATGTACAGTGGATGTTCTTTTAAGAAATTTCCTTTACAGTATCCAGTAGGTGTAGTGGTTGGCAGAGAAACACTTGTATTGGTAAGCTTACTCTTTCTGATAGTTATTATTGCCTCAACGGTTTTTTTTATTTATGTTAATTCAAATTTGTAATCTGAATAATTTCGTTTTTCTGTAGATACTTCAAGTTACGAAAGGTCGATGTTAAATTACGTTTTCGTTCATCCGTTTCAGGTGCGACGAGTTATCCGGTAGCTCCCCTCGGACTACTTGCCGGAGTCTGGTACCAGATACCGCTGGAGTTTATCGAAAATCGGCGCGGTGGTTTCAGCCTGAAGTTTCACGGATTTCTGTTCACTACCGAGCGTCGTTACAACACCACCGTCAATTGGGTGTGCAACAAGAACAGTAATCCAGCCGTACGATGTCCGGCCCGGTGCGTTACCCAGGGCAATCGGATGATCAAGTTTAGCAAACGCCGCCACAACCACGATACGGTGTTGATCAATGAAGGGAAATGTGTTGTTTGGCCAAATAAAGATCTGTGATTTTGAAACTGCATTCTTGCGATTATTTGGAAAGGCACATTTAGGGGACGATACAACTGAAGTACTCAACGAAGTATTTCTTGAATACTTCAGTTGCGATAGACAAACAATGTGTAGCAAAACTAACTATGAAATTCCGTTCTTTTTCAGGTTCTATTGATGGAGGTAGTTGTAGTAAGAAATTCATCTATGGATGCAAGTATGAACTTATTGGCAATCGGAAGGGAGGACTCAACCTGTGCTACCGGGGCTATCTGTACCGACGGAAAGCCGACTTCGCACACACGGTTAATTGGGTTTGTGCGAATCCGCACTACAATCGATTCATCGGGTCTACGGACTCCTCGCCATACGGTGGATATGCGGATACGTGCGCGGCTCGCTGTACCACCAACAAAGAGGGCGGTATCAAACTGAGCAAAAAGGGTCACAATCACCCTCCCATGGTTCAGTATGAAAGCGATGATCCCATGAAGCAATATGAAATAAACCCGGAATATTTGATGGATTAACGAAACTTTGGCTTTTTTTATTTTTTTTTCGCCGTAGATTATTAGATTACTTTTTTTATTTATTAACATTTTATTAGCAGTTGGATTAGACTTCAATGATAAGAAGGACTTGAGCTAACAAAACCATTTAATTTCAGAAACATTTGGGTCCCTATCCACCGGGGTTTGGTTGGCAAACCAACCCTTCGATGTGATACCGAATCAGAAGGGTGGAAAATCGTTGGTCCTCTTCAACTATGTCTATCGCAAAGAAGCCACATTCAAGACATCGATAAACTGGGTTTGCAATCGTAATGCGGCTGGTCGCTGTCAAGCGAGGGTGATCCAGAAAACTGCAACGAACGAACTCAAGCTGGGCAAGCATGGCCATAATCACGATCCCGTGTATTGAACCCCCATTTCGAAGAAGAATAAAAAAAACCGCATAGCTTAAAACACTTCTTTTTTTATTGAGTCTACAATAAATTAATCCTAAAGGTACTCTGTAGGACCACTTCTAACAGTTTGTTCAACTTTTTCGTTTGAAAAAAATTTAGAGTACGGAAACGAACCCGGCCCGGAATGTATTGCAATCTTTACCACAACGATGCGTGGCAAGGAACAACTGCTCTACCTTGGTCAACCGTTTGTGTTTGAGAAGCTAGTCGTAACATCGATGGCCCATCCGAAGAAAATATGGCGATGTAATCAATGGTGGAATCAAAAGTGTCGAGCACGTGTCTACACTATCGACAATATTATCACTCCACTGAACAAATATCACACCCACTCGGATATCGTCAAACGAAAGCGACGAGTAGCAAAGAAGAAACCTGCCACAGTCGAATATGTCACCGGTTCCATTGCTGCCTCCCACCAGTAGCGGCATGGAGGAATCGAAAACAGTGGATGTCGATGGCACGGAATATGTCGTATCATGTGTAACGGAAGATTCTAGCTTTATCAATAAAAAAAGACTTTAGCACGCGATTATTGAGTCCGATTACAATCTGTAGATTAATAAACCATTTTAAACAATTTTGTAGTTCTATGATTCTCTGATCTATATTCTCTTCATCGGATTTATTGGACAACTGGAACTGATACTGTCTTCATTCTCTTTCCAGGTTCCAACTCGAATTCGGGAAGTGTTAAAAAAGTACAAATTTTATCATCCGTTCAAATGCACCCACCACAAAAATGTCTTCAACAACCCCGGCAACAGAACAGAACTCCACCGAAGCCAATCAACCAAAAAAAGCAGCGATCGGGACCGGCTTCAAAGTCAACCCCAGTCCAGCCACCCACCTCTCTGGATAAGGTTCCTCTGCATAGCGGTAGCACCGTATTCGTGACGACCAAGGATTTGATTCGTATCTATACCACAAAGCCGGCACTGTACACAGCAAGGCTGGTGGAAATTGTTTTCGGGCGGGAAACCATGAAGAAGTCCTGTGTGGAAGGACCAACAGGAGCAGGAGCGGCAGCGACCAGCAACAACACCGGTCATCTGAGACCGCTCGACTCTAAAATGTTAGAGTCGATTATTGGTGAGTTGTATTTTCTCGTTTTCAAGAAAGATTAACTTTTCACCGAAGGCGACGTCTTTTTTTCTTTTTTCATGCTTTTATCCTTGAATGATAATTATAGATGTCCCTGTTATAAGACACCCAGAATTCCAATGAGAGAGATAATTTGAACAATTTTTTCTCGTTTCCTCTCTTTATTTACAGTGCACGTGGTCAACGTTTTCAAGAAACAGAAAATAGAAATTTCGGAGGCTCTCGTGCTAGGCTTTATTCGCAACCGATTGTGTCAAATTCAAAGCCAGAAATAAATGAAAAAAAAAATTATTGTACAGGAATTTTATCAATTTGATAATTTATTTCTTAAAATCAATCTTAACGACAAAGGAGGAAAGATACTTACTGAATAAAGCTGTTTTCCATCTGTACTTCATGTGCTTTCCGCAGATTCGACCTATGACTTCTACTTCGAGTACTCCTCGGTCGGCACCAGGCTGCTGATCCACAATAACTTTGTGTTCCACAAGAACACGGCTTCCGGGGCGCAGATCTACTGGCGCTGTGCGTACGCGGCCCGACTGAAGTGCAAGGCAACGCTCGTGACAACGGACTGCAGCCAGCTGCGGGTCAAGAACCCGAACCACAACCATCTGCCCATGCGTCGGCTCGTGTACGGCATGGGTGTTAATCGGAAACGGAAGCTGAAAAATGCTAATACGTTCGCAAAGTTTAGGAAGCACGAATAAAATCAAATTAAAATGTTAAGTTTTTGTTTTTTTGTGAAGGCTTTGACTATATCGAACCTATATTAAAAAATAAAATTTCGAAAGATAAAATTTCTCATTTAATTCAATTGTTTCCTTTCCAGCCATTTTCATTGCCGTCAGCACCAAGCAGCAGTTGTTGAAGTTGCGTAACAAAATCTATCGCAAAACGCTAGGTCGGGCTTATCGCAGTTATTACAACTGCATCGAGTACAGCTGCCCGGGTCAGGTTTTGTTCCAGGAGCTGAAGGGAGGTCAGATCAAAATCTTGATGCACCACGAGGACGATTGCTCATCAGATTATTACAAAAATCGGCCGGCTGAATTTATGGATCAACTTTCGGTGGCCGAGTTGACGCAGCTGGAGCAAAGTCTAATGTGCGAAGGAATGTGATTCCATTTTAAATGACATCACAAATTGTTAATTCATATGCTTTTTAAAATAAAACCATCAGATTGATAAGCCTTAATTGATGATAAGAATAAAACGAAATTCATTCATAAGCGAGCTTCATATCACTATTTACTTTCATTTAGTTATAGTAAGAAAAGAGTAAGAAAATATTCTGAAATTCTTTATCTGTCTTCTAGGTACCGTCAACCAGTACCCACACTTTGCCTTCAAGATGTCACAGCGAAGTACGCACCTTTTAACCGTGAATGGAGTGACATTTTTTCGCAATCGCCAACGAAATGGGAAACATTATTGGAAGTGCCACCAGTACTACAAATGCAAATGTCCATGTACGGCCATAATCAACGATGAAAGTGCTCACATAACGGTGAAGTACGAGCATAACCATGAAATTCCACCACGGATCGCGCCAACAGGGTGTAGGAGTTCAAATCTAGGCTTTAAAAGATCATAAACAGATAATAATAAACACCTTAGATCAACCAAAAGTTATTTGGTGGTTCAGTTTTTCATTTAAGTTATATCAGGCTAAGAATAATTCATCCCAATATCGATGAACTAACGGAAGTATTTTTGTTTTCAGAAATCTACTTCACGAAATCTGCCCGAGGCAGGCCGGCTATTATCATTGACGGTGTCAAGTATCTATTTATGTCTGAAAACCACAAACGGGTGGTGTGGCGATGTTCGTCCATGGCTACAAGCAAGCTCAAGTGCCCTGCCCGAATATTCCAATACAAAAACCCGGAACGTTTCGTCATACACCGAGATAAACACATTCACGCACCCCTGAAGCGAAACAAGGTCGCATTCCTAACGCAGGACGTGTTCTCGGTCATACCGGAGGGGGATTTGTTATAGGAGTATATTAATGAATAAACAGTAGAATGCGAATAACCGTGTATTGATTGATTTTATTTTTTGAATCTTCGATAAGATCTTTTAAAAAATGTGTTCTATCGTTCTGACATTTGTTCTTTCTTTTTAGAATACAAAGTGATAGTGAGCTCCGGGAAAGTACTGACCTACCGAAGCAGTCAGAAGGGTCGATTACAACTTTCTTGCGATGGCTTCTTCTACGTGAAAGAAAAAACCGTGAAGCAGAAGGAGTATTGGCGCTGTGTTTACTATACCACCAAGATCAGATGCCACGGCAGGTTACATACGCTTAACGGCGAGATCAATCATTCGACGCCGCATAATCACCGCCCAGGAGTTTTCAAACGAGCCGATTACAACCGCCTGTCCGAGATCATTCTTAATCCCTCAGAGGAGTACCAATCTCCCAGAAGCAAGCACATTTCCAAGCTCACAATATCTAAAGTGGAATTAAATTAAGACGTCAATAAATTTAGGAAGAATCTAATACTTACTCAGATCTGTTTACTCCATACACGAGCACAACTATTTTAATGGCAGAACGTATTTATCTCAGACACTCCTTCCTTTTATTCTATTCTATTTTTCAATAAAAGCGGACCAAACGTGCATGGCGATCATTGAGGCGCTGGAAAATACACCGATGATCCAATTCACCAAAACGCAACGAGGGCGGCTGATGTTGATACACGATGGCTACAAATACGTCGAGAACCGCCAAAGCACCAAAAACGTGTTCTGGCGGTGTTCCCGATACGTGAAGTACGGTTGTCGGGCAACCTGTGTGACATCCAAGAATACGAACGAATACCCGATCCGGCTGGCCGGCAGCGCACATTCTCATAGCCCGGAAAAGTTGTTCAAACACGAAAAAGCTCAAAGCACTCAAATGATTCAAATAATGAGCTTCTCTTGAATAAATTGTTGATAATAAAAAAATAGTATAATTAAGAGAAAACTGTTCTGATCTAATCTTCGTATTTTCATCAACAGTTAAAAAAACTTTCATACTAACAGTCTTTTTTTTCATTTTAGTTATTTTTCTCAACAATAAAAACGGGGACTTCACGATAGCGCGAACGTCGGCACCCGCACATCGGGAGATGATGCTAGAGGTGGCAAAATTTGGACGATCCCAACGCGGAGCCCGTAAGCTGCTGTACAATGGATTCGAGTATGTGCGCGATCGAGAGTTTGCCGACTCGACCAACTGGCGCTGTGCCCTGTTCAAGCGACGCAAATGCCGGGCCCGAGCCATCACTAAGGACATTGGAGGGACGGTCTATGTGCGGCTCACCAACGACGATCACTGTCACGACGTGCGCGAGTATCGAACGGCACACGGAGTCTCGGCCGTCATTGGAGGATCGAACCCAAACTTTTAACTCACCTTGGCCAGTAGATAATAAAAAAGACGAAAAATTGCGATGACATCGACCGATAGACCTACTTTTTATACAGTGTGAGTAGAGATCGGGAAATCCGTGGATGTTCTAATATAAAAAAAACATATATGTATCTCATGACATTCAAACTCTAGGCGGTACAATGGCCCTTCCTCTGCCCCGCGCGTGGCGTGACGATAGGCGAGTCATATTACCGTCACGGGACTCTAGTCATCTTATTCTAATAGTCGATGTTAGTGAAGTGACAAAGGTTCATTACCAAAGTTTATCCGAAGTATCTTTCCTCACCTTAAGCGACTTCTGGAATCGAGTGGCGTAGATCAAAGGCCAATAATAACGTTGTGACCCATTTGGTATAGAAAACGGGCATACTCATTAACGAAACGAACTTCAGCAATACCTCTCTTCTATACGACTCGAGGCCTGATATTTCCTTAAAGGACTCAAGAATCGACCTCTCTTCTTTATGGCTCGAGGTTACCGCACACATACTTCTCCTCTACTCGACGCAATACCTGATGTCTCCTCTTATGACTCGATATTTCACCTCTCCTCGTAATGAGTTGAGGTTCACAGACAAACCTATCCTCTTAGCAATTCGAGGTCCGACCTCTTATCACAAAGCTCGAGGGTTGTCACCATTTGTCCGTCGTGTGTCGGTCGAGAGCAACTTATAATGCACTAGATCATTCTACTTAAATTCGTCTACTCAGCTCACGCATGTCTTTAGATTTCTTACTCGAAACGTTTCGAAGCACTTACAGGAATCGAACAACTGAGACAACTCAGGAGGTGCCGCTTGAAACAATGAATTTAAACTGCGGCACGTGACGTGTGTGAAAGATGCCATCCTCTGATTCGAGTATAAGGCTCAATTCGAGAAAAGTCACTTCGGATCAGGGAATCGAAAAATCGTTATCTTACGAGAGAATTTGACGATCAAAACACCCGTGAGAGAGATTTTCATCCGCAAGTACACTAGAGCAGAACTTATCAATTTCAATATTGCTCACGGACAAGAGAAAATTTCTCACTAAGAAGCTAAGAGCGCAAATTGATGAAAAGGACTCTCTGTGCGTTTGTTCCCTTGCTCACTTCTTGTTTGGTCGGACAATATTCTCAGAGCTAAAACTGACTGAGAGAAAATAATTTTAAGTGAGTTATCTTGATCGTCATTGGAAACGGATGAGAACTCATCGCGTTCTCATATTTATCGCTTAGTGTTAAACAAGTCAGTTATCATTATAAGTTTTGCACGATTTGCTTCTCTGCTTCGGATGGGCTCTCAAAACTGATCCAAAGTTTTTCGCCTTAAATGGCTGTTACAGTCTAAAAAAAGCGATTTTTTTAGTCATCTCACGTCACAAGCCGCGAGGAAGAACCCCTTTACTGGCAGTTAAACCATCTTTAAAATTCGTTTAGAGGTTGGAACTACCCAGCAAACATGAAATCGTAACAGAAATGATAACTTAAGTCGTTTACAATGGTGTTGCGAATCGCAATTCCAATTGTATAGTGAAAAGATCGTATAAAATGTCGTCTGAAGTCAGTTTAATTCGGATATGATAGAAAGTTCGCTATGATGGTAAATTTTGAAATTATTCCGCTCCCGTGCGGCCTTCAAGTGAGAAAAATGTTCTCTCTGCAACCAGCAGAGTATTACTTCCTTAACACTCTTCCGAAATCAATTTGTAATTTGAGGGTAAACGTTCTTATTCAAACAGAAAAATGTCTTTCTTACTGATTTTTCGACTTTTTTTTCCCGACAAATTCACAATGTTGCAAGCTGAATGTCAAAAAAATAGATAGATAGTATGAATTTATGCCCAATTTATTATCTCAATTAACTAAGTTCAAGGAAAACAAATTTTCACTCCAACAAATTCCTAATATTTTGCTTACAGAACAAAAGCCGAAAAAAAAGAGCTCAACCTATCGAGTGGCATCCTTCGGTCATACCCAGCGCGGATACACGATGCTGCAGTACGACGGCTATGGTTACATCAAGGACCGTTCGTCGGCCTCGACCTGCAGCTGGAAGTGTTCGTTGTTTCGCCGTATGAAGTGCCGGGCTCGAGCCACCACCAAGTACATCAACGGTAGGCAGATGGTCAAGATCACCAATCCCGTACATACCCATGATCGTAGCGAGTATCGGATGGAGTTTGATAATCCAGCTGATTGGAAAAAATAAAGTTCAAATGGCTTTCAAATGTTGAGCGTTTTATTCGAATAGTTTTTAAGGCTTATTAAAACACAGGTTAAATTTTTAACGCGTATGGTCTAATAGTTGTTTTTTTACATTTTAGAAACGTATTCCGAAGCTTACTTTGGCTTTACCAGGAGGGGTCACAAAATGTTGATACAAGATGGATATTCCTTTATGCGCGAGAAGCAAAAACATAACACTACCAATTGGAAGTGTTCCTGGCACGTGAAGCACCGGTGTAAGGCAAGGGCGGTGACGAAAGAGATCGGTGGTAACCAGTATGTGCGGATAACCTGTTCCATACATACACATCCCCCACATGCTAGTGTTAAGACGACATAAAATATTTAATAGAAAATATACTGCTGACGTTCGGATTATTGTTATTTATCTGTTTTTTGTCTGTTTTTGTCCATTAACCATTGCGTTGATCAAAATCACCATTGCTTATGAATCTTCATTCTAAATTCATTCCAGAAGACAAGAGCGGTTTCACAGAGCGGGCATACTATGAGTTCACGTCCCGCGGAACCCAGTGCCTGGTGTACGATGGATTCTACTTTAGCAAGAACAAAACGAACGATGGTGGAGTGAGGGTCAACTGGAAGTGTCGTTTTTACCAGCGGCTCAAATGCAAGGCTCGCGCTCTGACCAAAACCATCAACGGAGCTGACTACGTCAAAGTTTCCAACCCGGAACACACCCATTTGCGCGAAATGGAATCTAGGGGGACTCGCAAGAAACGTCGAAAACCGTTTATGGGCGTGCCCTGATTTGATCCTTTGGGGTTGTGATGAAATCCTCGATTTAGGTTACATCTGAGAATAAAAAAAAAACGATTTAATCACAATTGAGTAGATTTATTGCCATGCTGTAGCACTTTTGAGGAACAAGGCGGCTTGTTTGTAAATTTATTGTATTAACATACCTTTTTCAATGTTTCATTTTAGATTCCAACAAATTGATCGCGGACATGGACATAGCTGAATTCGGTACAACTCAACGAGGTAGACCAGCACTACTTCATAAAGGGTTCAGCTTCATTCGCAATGGTGGTTTCTGTGGCACAGTCAATTGGCGTTGCTCGGCCTACAGGAACAAAAAGTGCAAAGCGAAAGCTATTACTGTGAAGCACAATGGTGAAGTGTACGTAAAACTTTCCCACGCTACTCATACACATGGTCCTAAGGATGAAGGAGGCGGCAGCTCAGCTGTATTGACGTCTACAGGTGCTGAAAGAAGCAACAGTGCAGCCAAGCAGAGGCACCGACTAGACCTGGAAACCACTTTGGAGGACGGGTCATCGACCCTGTGGTTCCCCGAAGATGATGATGATGACTTTTTTTAAGAAAATTAAAATGCATGAGTAAAGCAGAAAACAATTGGTCGTTTTTTTTTCATTGTGATCAAAATAAGTTTTTATTTCAGGACTAGTAGGTAATGTGGATTTACCAGATTCAATTACTCTCGATAGAGTTCTTCTCTTTAAACTATCCCTTTTCTCTAACCACTTTCCTTACTTCACTAACATCTTCTGCTTTTACTTCCTACTCACAGCAAGTATCATCTACGTGCTTTCGAAGCGAGGAACCAAACACCTGTTCTACGATGGAAACACGTACACCCCGAACGAGCGACCCTTCCCGGGCCAAAGGTCTCGCACCTGGAAGTGCACCCTCTACTATCGTCTCAAGTGCCGGGCCCGCGTGGTGACGACGGAAACCTACGGCAAACCGCGGCTGCGGGTCGTCGTGGCCGAGCACACCCACGACAAAGTGTTTCCCCATTTGAGCCAGAAGTTCCGTAGTTTGTTCTAGAAGCTGCCCACGAAACTTAAGCTGTATCTGTATTTTGTCTGGTCATCTAGTCCCTAAGTATGCTGATCTCGTAAAAAAATCGTAGCTTATAGGTTTTGTCCTCATTTTAATTCGTAATAAATATAGAACAATGCGTTTTTCAGCGATATGGCTGCTTTTATTCTTTTTCTTAAGGTAGCCCAATTTTAGTAATTTTCTCAACTTTTGATTTTGTAATTTAGGGTCAAATGGAAACTATTTGCTAACATTCTTTTCTCCTTTGTAGATTCTGGCTATGATTTGATTGCGGGTACATATGTTTTCTCCAAAGATGATCCTCGGTGTCGGATGGAAACCGTTCCGGAACAGATTTTGGTCAAAATGAACCAGGAGTTTGAGATATCGACTGTTATTGGTCAGCGGGGCAAGGTGAAATTGCTGATTCAAGGCTATACCTTCATAGTGAACAAAAAGCGCAACGGAAAGCTTTACTGGGGCTGCGCACGGGCAGTCCCTTTTAGATGCCGGGCCCGCCTTATTACCGATGCCGTCGACTATTATGATATAACGTTGAAAAATCTAGCCCACAACCATAAACCCGATGAAATGAAGTCCCGATGGACGACGGAGTAGTTGAGAATGTTAATAAATGTGGTTATTTCTTATGAGTATTTTTGTTTCTATTTTTCCTTGTAAATCGAAACTGGTTGAAGTCTTAATCCAACTCTAACTCAAAATTGTTTCGTTACAGGTAAAAAAATGCGTCTCTCCGGGGTAATCAACCTTCCCCAGTGGACCTTTACGCCGGGCCAGCGAGGTAAACCTAAGCTCGTTGTCGAGGGTAATTCATTCTTCCGCACCAAGGGCGACAATCTACGTTCGTACTGGTCATGTTCGGCGTACAAATCGAAACGTTGCAAGTGTAAGATTGTAACCCATCGGGACAGTATGGTTGTCAAGTACACCTTCAGAACGCACACTCACCCGAATGAATACAACGACATGTCCAAGGTGGCTCGTGTCGAGGCGGACATGAATGAGTTCTACGAACGGCCTCATGCGATGGATTTGAACTACAAGGCAGTTAAAAGTTCATAAAACGAAAGAAAGAGAAGTCGCTATTAATTGTATAAATCTGTTTAATCTAAAAATAAACCAAATTTGCTAATAGACATAAACTATCTTAAGGAGAAAGAGGGTCTTTAACAATATTCGTTGGCTCATTCGTTAGTAAACCAATCTAACACACCGTATCTTTCTATTTATAGGAGGTCCTTCGAAAACTAAAGGGGAGCGATCAAAGCTCAGCAATAAAGACATCTTGTTCATTCCCAGCAAACGGGGTCGGCCAAAGATGATACTCGATGGGTACACGTTTGTGCGGAATGCTGGCGGTTCCGGTCGAACGTACTGGCTTTGCGACAAGTTCGGTAAACTCAAGTGCCGGGCCAGGGCCGTCACCGAGCGGGGCAACGTGACGATTAATGCCCACAGCCACAACCATCCAGCTTCACAAATGCATTAGTATTGAAACACTGCAAATTTGCATAGAATCTGTCCACCGAGATATGTACCGGGCTTGATCAGAAGATGGACGTCCAATGTCGGCGAATGAAGGTAGGTCTGTTTGATCTTTTTTAAAAATGTTAGTCTCGGTCCAAATTATAAAACGTCACCTAAAACTTTCAATAGGGTGCCCTCAAAGCACCCTCAAAGCAAGGTTGCTGATCTTCGCTCAGAATGGTTTTTCACCCCGATCCTAGTCGCCAACGAGTTTACTCCTCAACATAGAAAGTGTGTTTTCTTTAGAAACGACGCTTTTCAGCAACGAACGACGCAAACCTAGTTTGTTTTTCTTCCCCTCTTTAGTGATCCGTTATTTTCTGAGTTACTATCGGTAACCACCAAACAATCATCATTCGATTCTGATGAAAATATTGCGCGTAGACGGCGTCGAATTCTTCGACATCTACTCGACTCGCTGACGATCATGCTTCGCCGCGAACGCTTCATGAAGGAAAACGAGTTAATTCTTGGAACGCAAGAGATGAACAAAAACCAAATTTATGCCTAAATTGCCTTATTTTCCTCTCAAGGTGTGTTAATTATCTTATTAAATATCGGTCTTAGTCTTTATCCCAGGAATTGATCCCTTGTAGCATTCTTCCTTAAAGGCCTGATTTTGGGCATGAATCGTCATCAACTCGCGCCGAATCAACTCGCAAAGAAATCATTCAGTAGCGAAGCGAATGATTGCTGGAGTAAACAATGACTGAAAATCGGAAGGAGAAAATCAACAAGGAACGCTAGGCAACACAAACAGAACGAAAATTCATAGTACATGGTTCACTAGGACGGCGTTCTTATGTTGTATGTTTTGATTCGTTCGCGAGTCAATGCTGCAGCGTCGTTACTGTGGTTGCGTCGGTAACGATTAGAAATTTTGAAGCAAACGAAGCGATTATCAGTAACCCTGCCTCAAAGTACTAATTTGGCTGAGTAAACAGTTCTCGGTTACTTTGGTTACACATGGCACCCATTCGAAAAAACTTAAAAGTGGGGGGAGTAGATGCCGCTTCAAAACTTCCAAATCACTAAATTTCATAAACACTTAGGTTGGCAACCAAATTGATTATGTCTAATTTCGAAAACTGACCATATAGATTATGTAAATTGGTCCAGAAACCTGACATGAGTAAAATTTTAGCTTGATCGGACTTGATTTTTGACTCTCAAAAATCACCTGAGGGAGTACCAAAGGAATTAAGAAAAAATCGAAGTTTTAATTTTGATGCCAAATGACTTGAAGATGTATAAAACGTCAAGATCTGGCTTCGTCTCGAAAATAAAAATTTTTGGCCAAAATGTTCTTTCAAGGACTTAGTCGGTTTTCCGAAAAAAACCGATTTTATAAGCTTCAGCTTGTTATCAACTATGGTCCACCTACGGCCCCTCCTGTCAAACGGCATAATGGTTGCACTCCCTGATTGGTCCGAGATAATCATCATTGCACAATGAACCAATTGAAAGATTGCTGGGAACAAGCAATCTCACTGTACAGTTTTGAGAATCCCACTTTTCAATATGAACCAATAACGACGCCGGTCAAGTCTGTGTAATCGATAAGAGAAAGAGAAGTGCAGCACATGTGATGATTTGTTTTGTGGAGACCGGACGTACGCCATCCCTCCACAAATCTGACGGAAAAAGGAACAAATCAACGGCTTAGAGGAGTTTTAAAGAACTAAGGCTCGTCCACTGTATTTTGCAGTATTTTCGTGAAAATTAAACAGATTGAATCTTTTATTGCCCCTTAATATTGAAAAATTGGAATAATTTATATTTCCTGAACTATGCCAGATAAACTTTTTGTTGCTTTTAAGACTTCTAATGAAAACGCATCCAGACGAAAAAGGCCAAAAAAGTGACGAAATCTAATAATAACTCATCGACGAAGTAATATTTTTCACGAAAAAATCATAAGTAAACACGAACAGGCTCACCGAAGCATAATGAAACGGAGATTGGATCAGCAGTCGAAGATCTGCATCGTCTTTCTGGGATACTTGAAACCGCTTCGGAGGGCTTGAACTAGAATCTCAGAGGTGTTCCTTTTCGAGTGGCCGGTTCCAAAAGTGGTCGTCACTGCAGAGGCACCATTTCTCAAACACCATCCACCTATATTTTTTTCGCCAACAGAAATTTAATCACATTCAAAAATTTATGATTTGTCTTAAAAATCAAAACTTCATCTCAAAACAAACAGAAAAACGACAAAATTGTACGCACTCGACCAAGGCCTACTCGCTTCCTCAGAAACGATTCAGATAACGCCAGATCTCGACGTTTCATACATTTTTAAGTCATTTGGCATCAACATAAAAATTTTGATATTTCCGATTTCCTTTGGCCCCCCTAAAGCCCGTTTTACAGTTCAAGTTAAATAGAACGTGAAAAAATTTTATTTCGTCAATTACTCAAAAACGATCCACAACTAGCATGTGTAACATAGGGGAACCGATGAGGGATGGCTGAAAGATGAAATTCCAGCACGACTCTTTCCTAGAAACCTTCTACCACGGCAGGGGAATTGGAATAAAAATAGTTCTATCAGGTTTTAAGGAACGAGTCCGGCTGGAATTTCATCTTTCAACAATTCCCCATCGACTCCACCATGTCATAAAAACTAGTTAGCGACGGAACTAGTTTTTGTGACATGGTGGAGGAGTTATTGATGAAATAAGATTTTTCACGTTCATTTTCTCGTTATTCGGCGATTCGATAAGCAAAAATCTTATGCTCAAAATCTTCCAGTCTGATGTCTTGTCTTCTTTTCTTTTCAGATAAGCTGTGATACGTTTTCTACTCATAACTTGATGAATTGCCGCTGAATAGCTGTGTTTTGATCGTGAATTAAAACCTTACATTACTGAAATAAAAAAAAACTTTCAGTTCAAATCTGAAATGAAGATGCCTCATTCTTTCACCAACCCACCCATCCATGTTTTTCTTCAACTAACCGACCGTGAAAAACTGTTGCAGGGCTGAATCTACTCTGGTCGCTTCACCAACAGTTCCGGCAGCGATTTCCGATGGGTTTGCAGGTGTCGGTTGGACGGTCGGGCCATCCGATGCTGCGCATAGGTGGCCACAGCTTCTGTCGCAACAACACCAAAAACACCCGCACCTATTGGCTGTGTGCCAAGAACCGTTCGCTCAAGTGCCGGGCCCGTGTCATCACCCACAATGGCACCGGGGCCGTGGTGATGAAGAATCAGGAACACAACCACCCACCAGAACGGAGTGAATAAAGAAGAATGTGAGTGCCGTTCGTAGGCACTGTTGTACATGAAACTCGAAAAAGAAATTTTGTTTCATTTACTATATTGAGATTTTCTTTGCCTAAATTTTTATCTAAGCAGAATTAGTATTTACAAAAGATCATCTCTGTTTCTGCAGGATCTTCGAGACAATACAAGGAACTGGTGTTCGTAAGTGGACAACGTGGCACCCCCAAGCTAATTGTAGACGGTTATTCGTTTGTGCGGAATAAGGGTAACTTCCGTACTACGTATTGGCGCTGTTCGAAGCTCCGGTCCCTCGGTTGCAAAGCCAAGGTCATGACCAACAGGGTAGATAACAAGGTTTCGATGACCAACCCTGGCCACTGTCACATGCCTGACTACCAACAATATGCATAAATGTGTTATAGGACGAATAAAATAAGCATTGTGTTAAAATTTTGCGAATAATTAGTTTCGAATGAAAAACCTCTTGAATGATAAATAAGTTTCGTAGCGTTTATAACTAATATTTTAACTGTTTTCAGATGCATCTTACTGGATGGAAGCAATTCCGGAAGAAACTTTGTTCCACTCGAATCCACCATTCACGTACGTTACCGGTCAAAGGGGTGCTCCCAAAATTGTGTACGAAGGCTTTTCGTACGTGTGTGCCAAGCATTTGAAGAATCGCAAGTACTGGATCTGTGGAAAGCAGCGTAGTCGAAGCTGTAGAGCTCGCTTGATAACAGATTCGGAAGATAAATTGTTTATTGTTAGAAATGTAAACCACAACCACGGGCCTGATCTGGTCAAAATTAAAAAAGAATCAATCGTGTTCGATTAATCAAGTGTTTTATTCTATTGGCCTTGACGTTTGTAAGTGATTTAGTATCGATGGACATTTTAGTTTAGTTTTCTATCTATTTCAGATATGTCGTACTATTTTGAAGATTTAGAGTTTGTCCCAACGAAGAAGCCGCTGATCATAGAATTGGACGATCAGGAGTTAGACCTAGTGCCTGGTCAGCGGGGTACCAGTTTATTGCGGGTTCAAGACTACTGCTACGCCAAGAACAATAAAGCCAACAATACTACCTATTGGGTATGTCGGACACGGATCAATCATCAAAGATGTAACGCACGGGCAGTAACTACGTTGAAAAGTAACGGTTTACACCGAATCGTTATCACTAATCCAATCCATTTCCATGAACCCGTAAAGAAAACGTACACTCCCGTTCCGAAGAGTCGATCCAAACCAAACAGACTTTTCGTAGAAGAACTGTACTCCTTCGAGTATGACCCTGAATAAAACTGATATGCTAATCGCTGCTTTATTTATTCTTTTTTTTATTTGTATGATTCCAAAGGTTGACGTTTATCGGTTACTAACGGTGTTTTGTTCACTTTCAGATTTCAACCATTCAGTACTACCTATTGGTTCGAATCGGCCTCGACAACGTGAAATTAAAAAATCTCGCCAAAGGGAAAAGAAACTTCAACATATAGTTCTCAATGATCAACGGCTCGTAATGTACGAATCGCAGCGTGGGAAACGTATGTTGGTGTTGGAAAATTATACATATTGCCGAAAGACCACTATAGGCGCCACAACCTATTGGACCTGCCGAACTTATTCAAAACGGGTCAGATGCAGGGCCCGCGTCCATACAACTCGGCAACCGGATGGTCGGTATCGAATCACACTGGGAACCGCCGAACACAACCACATGCCCAAACTTAGCCTTAGGCATGGCCAGAAGTCGATTGTACCATCCCCAGACGATCCCAATATTTTCCATATGGTAGAATAGTTGGCAATAAAATGTAAGCCCTTTCGATGGAAGGATTCTTTTGCACCCCTTCGGATACTCGATTTCTTTGGTTTCTAGTTAAAATAACCTTAAATTAAACTAATCAAATGCTTCATTTATATTCTGTCTAAAATACGAATCCATTTTTATTTCAGATCTCGATCCGTTGATACAATTTATTGTTTCGGAAACGCCCTCCCCGGAACCGATGTTAACTGCAGGTAAAACCTACACACCTCGACGACGTAATAAACCGGGTAAACCGCTGGTCCTGTACGATCAACCACTGGTACTGTACGAATCGCAGCGTGGAAAGCATCTGTTGGTGATTGATAATTTTACCTACAGCCAGAACAATACTATCGGCTGCACGACCTACTGGGCGTGTCGGGTTGTGACGAATCACGTCAAATGCAAGGCTCGTGCAAGTACCACCCGGCAAATAGACGGTCTCTACCGAATAATGCTAGGCGGAGTCAAACACAATCATTTGCCCAAACTTAGCCACAAGGCTATTGTGCAATCCGAAAGTGATCCGAATATATTTCACATAAAGACGTAAAATCCTATTATAAATTTTATGTAGTTGTTTCATTTATCTGATTTATAAATTTTTTGATAATGATGATCAGAGTAAATAGTGTTTTTAACCAATTATTTAATGCTTTTCAGGGAAACGAAAAATGAAACACAACGGTAAACGCGCTCGTCCTTTTGACATTCACAAGGTTCTGCTCCAGCCAAGCGAGGATGTGTGTTTGGTGCCCAGTGTGGTAGGAGGGGGAATGGACATATGCTACCGTGGACATCTGTTTTCCTACCATTATGCGTCCCGTGGTTCCAGGATCTATCGTTGTATGCAATACAGTGAATGCAATTGTGAAGCTAGGGTGTTGCTACAACGGTCGAAAGTTTATCCAATTGATGCTTGGCATAACCATGGCGAGACCTGAGTTCATGAAGCTACAACACTTTCCTGACAATGTCAATATTTTTTGTTTGTATTATTTTGAGATAAACGATCGAGTTTAGAGTACAATCAAATCCATATGAATACAAATTTATTAAAAGGTACCCTTCAACCTGAACGAGTTATGTATTATAGTTTTGGGTTTTTTCGTTTTTATTACATTTCCTCTTTGTGGTTTCCCTACTTAACCAAAGCTTCTCTGTGTGTTATTTTTAAAAGCAACGACGCCCACGAGAAATGACTACCGCAACAATCCATCTGAATTTGAGCTGGCGGAACCATTGACACCATGGGTTTTTTCTTCAACCAGCCACCGTAAAATCAATCAGGTCGCTCAACCGATAGGTAAAACCCTTTTCAATGTGTTCCCTAGTTAATCATACTACAAAATCATTGTTTTCAGAATCAGTGCCTTTCCCCGTTGAACCATCGAAAAAACAAACCCGAGCTTCAAAAAAATCAACCATGAAAAAGGGCCGATCAACTTCGTTTCTAGATATGGAGGCCATCGTTGCGAAAGAGACAGGGCATACCATGGTTATGGTACCGACTCGCCGGGGCCCAGTTGGGGTCGAATTCGATGGCCATCATTTCGAGTACCACTATGGCAAACAATCGCACAAACTGTACCGCTGCGCCTGGCACTCCCAGCTTAATTGTCCCGCCCAGGTGTTGGCCTTCGATCGCAAGGTCTACGTCGTCTGCGAGGAACACTCGCACCGAGAGTCTTCAACACTGGATGCGCATGTGCTGGGCAAACAAATCTAGCGCTTTAAGTTGTAATGTTTTCCAAGCTATAAATTATCCTTTAAAACATAGTTATTCAAAGCATAAGATTTGAAGATTTGCAATCATTATTAATTTGAAGATCATTTATTCAAAAAAGAATGAGCTCGAAAGACTGAGCGATTTCGGAAAATACAACAAAAACGGCCTTACAAATTTGAAAATAACACTCTAAGAACCTTAACTGTACGAATGATTAATAAAAAGTTAATTGATATGCTTAGTCCGTGGGAAAACGAATTTTTAAATCCCAGAATCGAGCGATTGAAGTTCTTCATACTTTTTTTTTTCAATGTTGTTCTGAAACTGATTGAAGTTTTTGATATCACAATGCTTATTCAGAAAAAAAAAGTCAAACAACCCTCTAGGTTCCCTTGTTTTATTTTTCATCGCAACTGATTCATTTTATTTTTCTCACAGAGACACTCCCTGGTACCCGCTTCGTGATGAGCAGCAGAGGATCGGCTCAACTTTGCGTGCAAGGATTCACCTTTACTAGGCACATTGTCAAAGAGGACACCATCTACTGGAGATGTACTCAGTTCAGAGCACTGCGGTGAGTTTCCCAAACGCTCATTATTTGGAAAAGTTCAGGACTGTTTTTGAAACCGAAAGGAATGCTTTTAAATTTATAATGTCCAAAACCCACGAAAAAGTAACTTTTCAAGGTTTTTTTTTGTTTTATCTGGACGGTATGAATTTTAAAGCATTCCGTTCGGTTTAAATAACAGTCCTGAATTCTTCCAAATAATGAAAACAATACATCCATTATCATTCGGTTGCTATCAGGACTGTTTTTGAAACCGAATGGATTACTTAAAAACGCAAAAAGAACTTATCAGAAAGTTAATGTTTTGTATTTTCTAGACATAAACTTCTATTTATTGGAATTGGTTTCAACAGCAATACTGAGCTTAGGACTGTTATTAAAATAAAAAGTTAAGAAATAAATTTTCGGTTGAAATGATAGTTTATTTGCGTTTTCTGGACATTATGAATTTCAAAGTATTTCGTTCGGTTTCAAAAACAGTCCACAGTTCTTCCAAACGATTATGAAAAATATATTTATATATTGATCATCGTTCAGAAGAGCTCAGAACTGTTGTTGAAACCAATTGAAATATTAGGTTTTTGGAGTTTTTGGGCATTGTGAACCGCGTTAAAGGCGTTAAAATTTATAATGTCAAGGTAACGCGCAAAATAACAAACTTTGTAAACGATCCCAACAATTTTTTTGTTTTCTAGACATTATAAATATCAGAGCATTCCGTTTGGTTTCTATAGCAGTCCTGAGCTCTTCCAAATGATGAAAAAAATTTCATCCATTATCATTCGGAGGGCTGTTGTTGAAACCAAATGGAATGCTTCAAAACGCTCCAAAACCAATTTTCAACCGAAAGTTTCAAGAGCAGTACTAAGCTCTTCCGAATAGTGATGAAATCATATGTTTTTATCATCAATCGGAAGAGCTCTGGACTGTTATTGGGATTATATTCCAAAAAATATACTTGAAATGTTGAAATGTTAGTTCTTTAGCGTTTTCTGATCATTATGCAGGACTGTTCTGGAAACCAAATGGGATGACTACAAATTCATAATCCTAGGAGAGCGTTGAAAAAACTAACTTTTCGGTTGATTTTTTTTTTTTGCTTTTCCACTGGCATAACCTCCTGTTTAGGCTCTCTCGAATGATGTTGAAAGCAACAGTTATTCTGAACTTTTACCTTCCTCGACAGATGTCCTGCCCGACATCGCCAGCGTATCGCGACGGGCACCTTTGAGGTGGTGTGGGCCGAACACAATCATGAAATCCTGGAGCGACGGAAGCGCGGTACCTTGCGCGATATTATACAGCAACGGAAGCAGAGCGGAAAAGGGCTGCCGCTTCCCAAAAAGCACAATCAGGAGGAATTTGATGGCAACAAACCGCGGATGAAATTTAAATTGGGATCTAAAAATAAAAAATGATTTTGAGAAGACTCGCACTGGTATCCCGTGAGTGAGGTTAAATGTATTGTTTGTAAGCCACGAGGTTCTTACCTGAGTCTGTTGATTTACTTTGTAACTAAACTATAATTTTAAACGATTTTGTGTCGACATAAATGAACATTCCACTTAGGAAAAATTAATCTAGGGTTGTTTTTTTTTGTTATCGTGTTAACCCAATTGATTTCTTACGGCGAATAATGAGCTCTTTATGGTTTTAGATAATCGACCCAGCTACAGCTATAGCATCAGTCGGAAGGGAGCGCCTCAACTGGAGATAGATGGGTACCGGTTCACGCGGCAGAAGATCAGTAAAACCACGGTTCGGTGGGAGTGTCTGCAGACCAAAGCACTGGCATGTAAGGCTCGTGCCACTACCGGAAATACGCCGAAAGGTTTAGTGCAGTACTACAACAACGTTCATAACCATCCGCCACACATGGAACGTCGCAAGGCTGGCGAACTTCGAAGGCTGAAACAACAGAGCTCCGGATTGTCATAATATGTTGTAGTTTCGAAGCGTTTTGTTTCGTGTTAATAAATCTTCATTTGAACCTGACACTTTTTGTTCTAGGATTGAAAATTTGGTTCATTCTACTTTGAATCTTTTACTGAGGTTCGATTCTTTTTCCAGGCTTGAATGAACCGACTGTTATCAGCTATCACAACGGTCGCAAAGGATCGGTGCAGCTGGAAATCGGAGGATATCGGTTTACTAGAATGAAAATACTGAAACATTCGATACATTGGGAGTGTCTGCAATCGAAACCCTTGGCATGCAGGGCTCGCGCCCTAACTAGCAACGCACTGCATGGAGTGGTCAAGAAGTACAACAACATACATAATCATCCCGCCAATATGACTCGCAGAAAGGCCGGTGATCTGAAGCGCATACGGGAAGCAGCTATCCTAAGGAATATTTCAACTACCAATAAAAACTGTTAATTGTTGACTGTGGAAAAATTTGTTTTAAAACTTTAGAAGTGATTAATAGAAATGATTTGTCTGTGGATTTGAATATTAATGTTTGTTCACGTTTGCAGTTTGGAGTGGCATCGATCCCATTTACGTGCCCAGCCGCAAAGGAACTCTGCAACTGACGATCAATGGCTATAGCTTCACCCGACAGAGAGTACGAGAGAAAACCATTCGCTGGCGCTGCGTGCAATCGAAAGCTCTAAAGTAAGTTGCTGAAGATAGCTCCGTTGCAGCCTACAATTTAAGCTTTTGTTGATACTTTTATACAACAAAACAAGGTTGTGGAGAAAGCTCGAACAATCCATGAATAAGTAGATTAATTTTCAACCACATAGTCACAAGTCACATGAAACGCTCTTAAAAAATAGCAAATCAGCTTTCTAAACTTACTTCTTTTCAATGATATCTAATGAAAGTTGCAAAAGGCGATGCAATGAGCCCATGTGTCTTCAACACACAACTGATTCTTAAATAGACGAATCGTTCATCATAGCCTACTATTGTGGATTAGCTTTTAGTTTAGAATATAAAAAAAAATCATTTTACTAATTCTATATTTCTACTTGTTTCAGTTGCATCGCTCGTGCGACAACGCACATACAGAGTGGAGGCAAAATTATTTCAACCAGTGGAAAACATAACCACGATGTGATCCGGGAGCGTCGCAAGAATGGAGAGCTGCGCTATTTAATGGCGTTACGGCAGCAAGAGCGCAGATCGAACAATGTATTAGAATGAACAAGATCGATCAAATAAAAAAAAAACATTTATTGTTTTAAATTAAATTCGTCCGTTTAGTTCTCGTTTAGTTTTGAACCTTCCGAACAATGTTCATTCAACTTAATGAAGTTTTGTTACAGCACATCACGTGGAAGGAGCGCCTGAAGTGCACGCCGTGCTAAGTAATCGAGGAAAACTTCAGCTCATGATCGATGGCTATACCTTTTCGCGAGAGAAGCTTCGACCCAAAACGATCCGTTGGATTTGCAACCAAGCTTGGGTGTTGAAGTAAGCATGTACCCATAACTCTACCTTAGAATAGATTTTAATTAAGTTCTTCTTATGTTTCAGTTGCAAAGCGCGGGCCACTAGTCAACGAGAAAGTGGAAAGTTGATCTCGGTACGAGGCAGTCACAATCATGATGTGGTCAAAAGCCGCCGCCAGAAGGGTGAATGTCAGATGATCAAAGAGCAGCGTCGAAACGAGCCCGAAGTTCATCCGGTTCCCTTGAGAAAAGGGGGACGCCCCAGAACGCGCATCCACAGGCTTGAATAGCTTTGTTGAATAAATCTGTTTTTTAAATCGAAAATCGAATTCACTATGTGTTGATTGGAGTTCTTATGTTTAAGTTTTAGTGGTCCTCAAGTACCTAATATTTTTGTTACAATTTTTCAGCGTTGGCCGTGATCAGTCAAAGAGGAAGGGTGCAGCTAAAAATCAACGGTCACGTCTTCACACGATCGCAAGTCCGCGATCGCATCATTATTTGGGTGTGCAGCCAGCGGCGAGCACATTCGTGAGTGGATTTAAACTAATCCTTAAACACTTTATTTTTCACTAACTATTTCCTTCCGTTTTATTTCAAGGTGCAGTGCTCGTGTTACAACGTCCCGCCAGGATAACGGTGCGATTGTATCGATCCGGGAAGATCACACTCACGACGTGATCAAGCGAAATCCCCGACGGATCCGTGCATCCAAGGTTGACAAAAACGAGGGTAGCGATACTGAATGGAACCTTTTGGTGTGATTATCAGGTGGGTCACATCGATAAGTTGAAAAAGTTGTATTAAATGGTAAACGGATATCTAACTTTCAGATCCGTCAACACAAAATTGTAAAACCAAAGTGCAGAATTGAAATCAATACATGGTGAAATAATTTACGTATATGTTGAACGGATGAATAAATAAAATTTGTTGCTTCCGAACACAAGTGGATGATGTTTCGATTTACAATTTTGGGGATTGAAGGTACTTCCAAAATTAATCTTTTATTTCGATACTTTTCCACTTTCAGCGCCAAAGGACGTATCGTTCGTGGTGACCAAACGTGGCAAAATGCAGCTCTGCATTGATGGTTTCTTCTTCTCCCGCGATAAGGTCAGCGGGGAGAAGCAGTTCTGGGCTTGCATTCAAAACAAAGTTTTCAAGTAAGTTGGAACCGACTTTAAACCGTCATCAATCAATAACATAAAAAAAAAATTCTAGCTGCAAATGCCGTGCAATCACGCAGCGAACCTCCGATGGAAAACCGCCAATACTGACCATGAAAGAAAGTCACAATCACGGGATCATCAGCGAGCGACGGAAGGCCGGCGAGCTTGCCAGGCTGTTGAAACTTCGAAAAGAGCGCGAAATGAAGGCCAAATCGAAATCGAAATCGAAAGCTAAATCATAGGTGAGTCGCATGTTACTACCATTTGCATAGTCTATCTCGGTTTTTTTTCCAAAGGGATGAGCACAATACAAGTATGCAGGAGTTGTTATTTGTTTGTATCCTTCGATTCAAAGGAGTCGAACAATTGACTTCCATTTCAGTAATTTTTGTAATTTGTAATGTATTAACTTAAACGTAGGCTATCAGTTACAATTAACTATACCAAGTTCGGTTTAAGAAAAACAAAAAAAAATTAAAAGGATAATAACAGTATCTGCACCACCGAATGTGCATATAAGTTCCAACTTGGTGTCACATGGAACCAAAAAGATCATTAAAAAGCACAAGGATTACAAATAATCCAACTGAGGCACATGAAACGTGCATAAACATATTAAACGCCTGTTTTGAACTTCTGATGTTAGTTAAGAGACGAAAATTGTTTTTAATCTAGTAGTTGACCCAGTTAAATGTAGAATGCGAATTCTCGATTTTTATTTTCAATTTTTATTTTTCGATTTCCAATTTAATTTGGTAATTTTTTTTTTATCGTTTATTTATTAACGTGCTCGACGATTTGTAATTTGCTATTGATAAAGGAAGTTATTTCAAAGGAGTTCAATCCAATGTGTGGAATATTTGCTTGATGAAATTATGAAAGCTACATAAAAGGAGGGGTGTGGGATCTCCTAATTTAAATCAACTGTTTAGATTTATGTTGCTTGATTTATATTTGTTTAAGTGATTATAGCGACTTATAAATTTGTTATCTGAACTATACAAAGAGTGCGACAAGTATGCTTATGCTCTTTTTTTTTTCGTTGTTTCAGATTTCCGTGGATTTTTTGTGCTATAGATGAAGATGCAAAATATTTATATGTATGCTTTTAATAAAACTATTACAAAACATGTAACCATACGTCGATAAAATAAATGAATCTGTTTTCATTCCACTATGCTCGCTCAAATGAAAATCCTTGACACCCGCAAGTTAATTCTTGATCGTTTTCAGTGCCTCGAGAGGTGTCGTACGTGATGACGAAACGTGGCAAAATGCAGCTTTGTATCGATGGATACCTTTACACGCGCGATAAAATCCGTTCCGAGAAGCAGTTTTGGGCCTGCAATCAATCGAAGGTTTTCAAGTAGGTTATTTCCTATCTTCGAAGCGTATCAAAGAAATTAAAATTTAAACTTTGTTCCGATCCAGCTGTACATCACGAGCGATCACCTGTAAATCCGGGAAGGATAGCCAGCCGAACTTGACGGTACGAGGAACGCATAACCACGGCATCATCAGTGAGCGCCGGAAAGCTGGAGCTCGTGCCATGCTGTTACAGAAGGCTCGAAAAGACCGGGGTCTCGCGACTTAACTCGGATATCGAAAGACATCTTCGATAAATCCAGCATAAATTCATCTATGTTGACGTTTTAAAGTTTTCAGGCCATAAAACAAATCTAAGCTTCGATGAATACAAAATCGAGGCATTTGAAAACACTAATGATCAATAGTTTTTTTTTTGCAAAAAATTGAAAGATGGCTAATAAATGTTCATTTGAATTCTTCAAAAGTACGAAATTTACAATTTCTTCAGTAATAACAGATAATTTTTTCCTCTTTCAGTAATTAGCCCGGAGGAGATTTCGTTCATGCTAAATTATCGTGGCACCCAGAACATGGTCATCCGAAATCACTGCTTTACACGGAACAAAGTATCCAAACGTTATCTTTTTTGGCAGTGTACGCAGAAAAAGTTGGGGTGAGTTTGTTGATTGTTCCACAGTGCTGGAAAACCGAAATGTCAATAAATTGATCTTAAGTCGATTTCCCGAAGTTAAACAAAAAAATCCCACTCTTTCATTTTCCCACTGAAACAGGTGCCGAGTTCGAGCAACGATGCCCCGTCCTCCCAACAAGGGTCCGGTCATCTGTCGAGGCAGTCACAATCATGAAGTGATAGTGGAACGACGGAAACGGGGCGCCCTACGGGAGCTTTTGGCCAAACGAAAACAGGAAATCAGAAAATAAATTATTTTGTTGCATTAGAATAAATCGACAGCGTTATTGTTTTTTTTTGTGCAAATTTTTTTTTTCAACCCAAAACTCTGTTCTAATGTTAATATTACGGTTTCCTTTATTTCAAGAATACAACAATACGGTCCCTGAAGTTTCGTATTTCATAACAGCTCGAGGAACGACACAGCTGATGATCCAAGGTTTTCCCTACACGAAGTTGAACGCACGTCCCCATATGGTGTTTTGGGCATGCTGCCAGGCGAAACCTCTCAAGTACGTATCATTGATCTCATACAAAAACGCAAATTGATGAATGTCAAAACCATTACATTTTTGGCATTAATTTGTTGAATATTGGCATTTTTGCTCTAACTGCTGCCATCTTAATCTTCCAGATGCACGGCGCGGGCTACGACCTACAATAAACCAATGGAGCGGGGCAAGGTTATTTTGCGCGGTGAACACAACCACGGCTTAATACGGGAACGTCGGAAAGCCGGTGTCCGTAAGAAGTTACTGGAAATGCGGGAACGTGAAAAAGCCCAACAGCGACGACTCGATCGCATGAAAACTAAAAATGTTCAATAAATATGGTTTAACACAATATTTTTAGAGAAACGTCTTTGAATGCGCTACAGTGTGAAAACGCCACAAACAAGGAGAAGGATTTTCCCGGATTTCACTACTAACATGAGCTTTGTACATTACAGAAATAATACTGGACCAGCAGCAGGACGTGCATTTTGTGGTCGTCGGAAAGTCCCGGAAGCTGTACATACGTGGCTATAACTTTACCCGGAAAGTGTTACGCGAACGGTACACCATATGGGAATGTTGTCAGGCGAAACCGTTGGGATGCAAGGCCGGTGCCACGACCTACATCGACGGGAGCAACAAAGTGAGCGTACGGGGACATCACAATCACCCGATTGTGACGGAACGCCGGAAGCTTGGGCAGCGCAAAATCCTCATGGAGAAACGTAAAATGGAACGAATAGCTCGATCAATAAAGAAAGGAAACCGTTGAATCGTGATCGTTTTATTGTTGTCCTTCGATTCCTGATCAAGAACAGGACACAAGCGTCCGATCAATTACTCGATTAGTTGTTCAATGACCCAAACGACACTTTGCAAAATTCAAGGTTTTTGTTTTGAATAAAATAGCGGTGTTTTGTGTTTTAGAATCCTTATTTTAATTATTTAATAAGTTTATAATCTAACATATTTTTTTTCATTTTCAGATATGAAAACTTTCTTCATAATACGGAATGGTGTAATGCAGTTGTGCTTCCAGAATTTCAATTTTATCAAAGATTTTGTGGATACCAGTATCATTGAATGGTCATGCATCGCGAATGAGTCTGGATGCCAAGCTCGGATCATAACTGCGCGCGATAGGGATCGAAAGGTTTTGGCTGTCATGGGATCTCACAATCACAGCGCCAGTCAGAAAACCCTTAAAACCAATCCGACAGAACTCAGTCAGTCGCTCGTACAAAAGCGTGAACAAGAACGCGAAGCACGTCGCATGCGCCTCACCGGTGTTGATCGAATTTAAAACAAATAAATGTCATAAATTCGCAAACAAAAATCCCACAACCGGCTGTCTGATTGTAGCTTGTTAGAACATTTTAGTTTTTATTTTGGATTCGTTTTTTTCTCTCTTTCATTTCAGTTTAATTTTGCTGCTAACTCGAACGATTTTGCATTCTTTTCTCATCCTGCTGCTTTCCTTGGCAATCGCAATGGATAGACGACCACCACTCGTCACCGACAGTGGTGGAGAATGGGGCCAATGAACCCCAGATACAGTATACGATCAGCAGTCGCGGAACTCCGCTCCTGCTGTTGGATGGATTTACCTTCACCAGGGACAAATCACGCAACAGTGTTACCTCATGGAAATGTTCGCAACATCGCGCTTTAAGGTAACAGTCAATCTATTTGGCCCTCGTCATATCCTAACTTAAAAAAAATTAAGCTTCATCTAACATTATACCATTATTTATCTATATCTTCCAAAATAGCTGCAAAGCACGTGCCAACGCCGTCCGGGACCGTAGTGGCCAAAGAAAAATTGTTATCAAATACTCACATAATCATCCGCTCGTAACCGAGCGCAGAAAGAATAGTTCCTCTCAATAAATATATGCGCTACTTCTAGTACCTCATCATAAATACATAGCTAGCAAAATTAGACAAACGCAGCAGAAGCAAAATGAGTGGTTTTTCTTTCTTTATTTCAAGTGAAACAATAGAGTCGCATTGCTTCGAAAATGTGTTGTTTTTGTTTTCTTTTTCAACTAACCTAAAAACTAATATTGTTCTTCTACTGTTCTTGGACGATCACGACAACGACGACGACTAGGACCGGTCACGTACACCATCAGTCGACGCGGAAGACGCCAAATTTGCTACGAAGGGTACACATTCGAGATGGAAAAGGAACGGAAGGGATCGACCAGCTGGCGCTGCTCTCAGGCGAAAACGCTCAAGTAAGTTTTAAACTCTCTTAAACGCTCTTTAGTCAGTTGATCAATTTTTTCGTATGGCAAAAAGACAATTTTCAGCAATTTATTCAAGAGTTTGGTTTGAAGTTTTAAAACTATATACCTTAGAGCACCTGTATCCGTGGTCCAAACAGCCGGTTTAGACCCAAATTCCGACCCGAGCAACCGCACTGGTGATCCATTATACCAGTTTCAACTAAACTTTTTTTAGAGCTGGTATAAGGATTGATCCAAAACTGATGAGATTTGAATCCAATTTGACGCAGTTCTAAACCGTTTGACAGTTAATGGAACACCAGTGGGGTTGCTTGTTTTTTCACTGGATTGGATCCTATTTCTTTGATCCAATTCTCGTATAAATTAGACCCAAGAATGGACCACGGATACAGGTGCTCTTACTTGGCAATAACGGCACGCCTAGGGCCATGGACAACTTTTTGAATTTATAAGACTTTTACCACTTAGAGCACCTGTATCCGTGATCTATTCTTGGGTCTCATTTATACAAGAATTGGACCAACAAAATTAGATCCAATCTCCATTCGTGATCTATTAACTATCAAATTGTTTAGAATTGCGTAAAATTGGGTCCAAATCTGCTCAGTTCTGGACCAATCCTTATACCAAATTCTATAAGAGCACCTGTATCCGTGGTCCAAACAGCCGGTTTAGACCCAAATTCCGACCCGAGCAACTGCACAGATGACCAGTTTTATATACTATACTTATTATACCAGTTTCAACTTAACTTTTTTTAGAGCTGGTATAAGGATTGATCCAAAACTGATGAGATTTGGATCCAATTTGACGCAGTTCTAAACCGTTTGACAGTTAATGGAACACGAGTGCAGCTGCCAATTTTTTCATTGGATCGGATCTAATTTCTTTGGTTCAATTCTTGTGTAAATTAGATCCAAGAATAGACCACGGGTATAGGTGCTCTAAAAAATAGAGTTAAAACTGCTATAATGGACCTCTAGTGCGGTTGCTTTGGTCGGAATTTGGGTCTAAACCGGCTGTTTGGACCACGGATACAGGTGCTCTTAGTATCGGGTTGTTTTATTTAATTCACTTCAGCGCCTCTAGTTGTCGTAACAAGAAACTAATGACAACGTTTGATCTGTTAAGGCTTCCATACATTACACAAAGGGTGCTCGCCACACATGATAAAGGGTGTACGGATCAAAAACTGGGCAAACTTAATTGCGGGTAAATCGATTATTTGTCTATTAATAAAATATCTTTCTTTTTAAAGCTTAATATGTTTTAAAGGCGAAAAAAATGGCGAGACTTTCGTTTAACGCCTGCCATCAGACATTGTACAATAACCTTAACCACTTTCTTCGGCGTAGAAATGTGATTTTAAACCAATTGGTTTATTCATCCCTCAACTATCGTCCAATATTTTTCGACTGGCCAAAGTTCTGGTGTGTTGGGAGGATTCTTATTGTTGGGCACAATCTGGATGTTGTTAGCGGCATACCACCCCATGGCCTTTTTTCATAACGACAGGATGCCAAATTCGGCTAAAACAGCACTGACAAGTCATGTTTTTTCAGGAAAGGCAGCAAACGCTTTGGAAGACACTCTTTTACGTAAATTTCCTGATTCCGGCTGCAACAAAAATGTCACTTTACAAGCCTCAGGTACAGATAGCTTCCTAAACGAGATATTTCTTGGCAAACTTTGATAGAATTTCATCGTATTTGCACAAATGTGGTGTAATGTATGGCCCACTGAAGGTTTCTATATCTGGTGGTAAAATTTCGTCATGATTAATTCACGGGTTGAAAAGTTATACGAGATGGAACGCGGGAGAAGAAAAGTTTTGATGGTATCCTGTGGAATAACTTGAAAACACGCCTAGCTTGAAAGAAGTTTATTGGTAAAATGAATAAAAATGCTGACAAAACTGCTGACAAATCTTTTTTTCTAAACAGAAAAAAAGATTGCTTCGATTGAACCGATTACTCTTAAAGGGCTTCTCCGATTACAATCGAATCGGTGAGACCTAGGCTTCGGCTCAGAAACTGGAAACATAATAGATCCAACGCCTTGGTAAGGAGATCGGCCAATTGATCATGAGTAGTTGTTGATTCAATTTTTAGAGTCCCATTCGCAATGTGATCCCGCAGAAAATAATGGCGGATATCAATATGCTTGGTCCGCTTTGTGTCCAGGTTCTTTGCCATGCCACTGCATCCTTTATTGTCCTCGTAGATAGTTACCGGCAGTTTCACCTCCTTGAATCAGCCAGGAGTTCGGTCAACCAAATCGCCTCAGAAGCAGCAGAGCTCAGAGCAAAGCTTTCGGATTTACTGGAGGATAATGCCACAGTAGCTTGCTTTTTGCTTGACCAAGAAACTGTGGAGCCGCTTACCGACTTCCAGTCTTCGACATCAGACGCCCAGTCCGCATCGACGAAACGCACCAGAGACTAAGCATTTTCATCTCGACGAAATATCAAGCTTGTTTTCGTTGTGCCTTTTAGGAATCTAGTAAATCTCTTCACGGAGTTCTAATGTTCCTCACAGGGTGTCTGTTAGAAACGACCTAGATATTCAACAGAGTAGCAAATATCCGGACGGATACAAAGCATAGTGTTCATTGTGCTTCCGAGTAGTTCTCGATACGGCTCCTTGGTAGCAAATTCCTTGCGATGGAGTTGCAAGCATTTTTCCATCGGTGTTTTAACTGCATTGCACTCACTCATTCCGAAGCTATCTAAAATTATATCGACGTGAGCTTCCATCGAAAGTCGGAGCGATCCATGGTGTCGATCGTAAACCAACTTTATCCCAAGGAAATGATGCACTTCACCGCAATCCGTCATGCTGAATGCTCCTGTTAACTGTTTCTTGAAAATCACGAGCGTTTCAATCTTCCTTGCCATGAATATCATCAACGTACAGAATGGCTCACATATTTCATCTCCTTAAGTACATCGTGTGTAAAGGCAGGCATCGTATTTCGACCTACGGAAATCCATCTTCAACTGTATCTCCACGCAGAAATGCCGTTTTCACGTCCATCTGGTAAACATGGATCTGATACTGCACAGCCATAGCAAGTACTGTACGGATCGTCGACAACCTGGCCATCGGAGCATACGAGCAGTCGATACCTGCGCGCTGCAGATACCCCTTCACGATCAACCTCACCTTGTGTTTGACATCTCGACCATGGAACAACGATTCTGACTTCAAAGGCCTTATCGCTGTGGGACACGGTACGAGGTCCCACACTTCATTCACACGCATGGAATCCAGTTCGTCCAGAATGGCCACAACCATGTCTCTTGATCCGGTCGTTGCCCAATGTCGTCATATCAAGTTGGCAGATCTGTCGATAATTCAGAACCCGCAGAAATGGCACTATAACCGATGAAATAGTCAAACAACTTACCGGAGAGTCTGCGCTCCCGTTCGCTGTGCCTCGAAATTGGCTGATTTACAGGATCAAGTCGTTCTATGTGCGAAGAGAGCGCTCTGGTTTCCGAAAGATACGGTGCTTCTTCTTCATCACAAGGAACATCGAACTGCCTTCGATTCTCCAGATTCCTCTTGTCGTCCGGTACGCTTTATCTCTTCGGCAATCAAATGCTGCTAAGCCACCTACAGAGTCAAATTTTCCTCGGAAAGATTTTCAAGTGCGATCACCAGTGGATCGTAAAAATCTGGTAGGGTTTAAAATAACGAAATCTTCAATGCTGCCGCAACAAATCTTCATAGGGCTACAGATGCGCCCGTATCGATTCTCCTTCTCGTAACTTCATCCTGCTCCGTTGCTTCCGTAGCAGATTCTGAGCGCTGATAGATTTCCTCGCAAAAGAATCCTCAAGAGCGTTCCACATCTTACGAGCCCTGACCTTGACCCGTACCGTTTCCAGGTAAGCTCGTTAGCCAGGAAACTTACGATGAACGATTTGGTTTTATTATACGCTTCAACGAATTTCGTCCTTTCGGCATGCACTGCCGGCATGTGACATACATAAGATAGGTAATCATGGGTATTTTTATAATAATCTGGAGAGTCATTTATCCATGCCGCTACCTTGCTCTCGATCAACGTTTAACGAATTACCCATGGGACAATTTGTTATGTGCTGTGCGGTAAATGAAGATTATCCATTAGTCTTTAGTAACGGATTAGGGACAAATACTTCTCATGTCCCATTTTGACTTATTTAGCATGTCTGGTAACGGCAAAATTGATCACCGTTCTTTTTCAAACTCAAATTAGTCCGCAATCTTTGTCTCACACGAGTCTTTTCTTACGTTTCAGATGCAAAGCGAGGATCATAGAGCGATTGAATGCCTACACTGAACCCACCTATACGATAGTGCGAGCGTCGCACAACCATGCGATACTGACAGAGCGTAGACCCCGCGGAACCCTGAAGAAACTGACCCATTATTGAGGGTTGTTTTGTTTAGATTATTTTTAAAATAAATTCGTTGAACTTTAAGAAAAAAAAACATTTGCTTCCCTTTTTTTTAAATTTTATTCATTTTTTTTATATATTTGAAATAGTAATTCTGTGTTTTGTTCGTCCACCACCATAGTTGATAAGCACGAGGTGCAATACATTATGAGCGCCAGGGGTGGAATGCAGCTGAGTATCGACGGCTATCGCTTCACTCGGGAACGTATCAAGGAAAACGCGATCAATTACCGATGCGTACACTACAAACCGCTTGGGTATGTGATTTTTTTTTTCAAATATTTTCTGACCTTATGCGCATTTCATAGAATCTTAAAGAATCATATGACTAATATTCTTTTGTCTGCGTTTTCGTTTGCAGTTGCAAAGCACGCGCCAAAACCGGCAAAGACACAAAATCCGTGGTGCAAGTGATTGACGCCCAACACAACCACCCGATGCAAATGGACCGGCGAAAGAATGGTGTCCTTCGAAGGCTGCTCCATCAGCGAAAGCGAGAAACCAGGACGCGCGATTCCGTAGAGACCAACGTGAACTTTCAATAGAATCGAAATAAATCGAAAGTACCTATTTTATATGACTGTTATGTAATTTTTTGTCTAGTTTTTACGGCTACCTGCGAAGGAATTTTTATTTGCAAATGAATAACGATAACTTTCCTGCTTCCAGGTTACGCCAATCACGTTGCGGAGTACAAGATGGGTTCCAAGGGATGTTTACAGTTGTGGCTGGATGGGTTTCCCTACTCTCGTCACAGCACCAAGAAAAACACAATTTATTGGCGGTGTATTCAGTTCAAGCCGCTCGGGTGTCGATCTCGGATACGGACATCCAACGGCAGAATAGTGCTGATCGAGGGAGGGCAACACAATCATTACCTGATTGACAAACGCCGGAAACCAGGTGACCTCCAGAAATTGCTGCGCCGACGTAAGCAAAGGAAGAACGCGTCAAACAGAACATGAGACAGGTTTAGCTTTGCTTTCTGATAATCAAAACGTTGAGAACAAATAAACAATGATACTTGTACTCTCTTTTTTTTTTCTTGACATAATTTCCAATTTGATTTCATCAATCTTCCTAAAACTAATGTAGGTATTCCTCGTTTTCAGGAACCGCAGTAGTTTACCAGGTGCTGTCATCTCAGCCAAAACCAAACAGTAATCGGGTGAAAGCGTTGCTCTGCGATCAACCGTACAGTTATAATCGAAACGGAAATTTGGTGTTCGAAGGTTTCCCATACATCCGGGCCACCACGATCGGATCGGAAAATGTTATCTACTGGAGGTGCAAAAATTCACGGAAGCACAAATGTAAAGCATCGCTCAAGACGAAAGGCAAGCAATTGATGCTGCTTAATGTGGAACACAATCACGAAGCGAATGATATTGGAAATATTGTGCTCGCTTCTGCTTTGCCAGTGTGGAATGTACGGTGATCCTACCTCTTTGAAATCAGTCTGTTGATGTTTTATTCCTTCCTTTCTTTTTCGCAGGAAACGGATCAATATCAATAAACACTATTTTAAACAATCATAAACGACCTTCTTCTTTATGTCGAACCAGATAACACTTCTCTTCCCCACACTAATATTGCTTTTCCTCTATCCTAGGAAACAACATGACATGCGAAAAGCTTCCAATCATCCTAAGAAAGGTCAAAATTAAACGTGCAGCTAAAGCCATCTCGCCAATAAAGAAGGAGAAAGTTACCGTCGTTGTTCCAGATATAAGTAAGGTTTTAACTCTGCATCCGAATTCACCGAGCTTGTCTGCCGATCACATCGTCAAACAGCTCAGCAACGGCCATACGCTGATGTTGTTGAAGCGGGCTCGAAACAAGGGATTCTGTGTGAATTGCATCCGTATCATTCAAGACCCCGAATACAAAAAGCATCTGGGGAAAATAATCACATACTGCTCAGCTTGTCCTGGCGGACAGTGGACTTGCGAAAATTGTTTTGACGAAAAGCATAATGTAGAGAAATCATGAACCGAAAATAAATAAGTTCGAGTCCTAATCAAACATTTAGTCACTAAATGATCTCATTTGTTATATTGGTATGGATCCTAGGATAAATTTAAACTAATCAGCTCTTTCTTTTATTAGTTATAGGAAAACCGCTGTTTAAAATTGGCCACCGGAACTCTTTGAAGCTGTACTTCCAGGGGAACTTTTTTAACCGATCGTACACGACGGAAAAGTCCAGCAAGTGGGTGTGTGACAAAAAGAATACGCTCAAGTGCAAAGGCCGGATACGCTTGAACAAGAACAAAACCTGCGTAGTGTTGAATGGGAATCACAACCATGCGCCGATGAACCGACACCAAATCGGAATGCTGATCGATTTCACCGATGAGGATTTAAGCGCCATGCTTCAGAAGGACATCCTCCGCAAGGCAACGGCACTGAGCGAATCTTACTCCTCAAACCAGAAAATTGAGCATGATCAACAGTAGTAGATAATTCACTTCAGTTAGATGCTTACAAATATGTTTTTGAATACATTCTGAACAACTTGATAAGTTTTTGTTTAATAACGAAGAATTTTCTGCTGCATTGAGTCCAACGCAATCTACGGTATCCTAATAATCTTCTGTTTTTTTCGTTTTTAGATTTAACGTTCGAGGGTGTACGAAATCGTGAATTAGTAAAACATCGAATCAAGCAATTCGCCTATGGAATCAACCTGTGTTTTAGCAGTTGTAGAAATAAAATTTATTTTGAGACCAAACCCGTAACCTACTTTCAAATAACTCGACTCCAATATATCTGATCAACCAAGCCCGACATTCACTGACCCATTTTTCTTCGTCCATCGTCATCTGTAGTGAACAAAATTACCAAGCTACAGAAACGGATCTACTACCTGCAGAAAGTGAGCGCCGAATTCGAGCTGTACGAAGGCAACCCGGTGATGCCGCAGATCGAAACCCTACAGCGTGAGCTGCAGACCTTGCAGGCCAAACTGCCAACGGTATCGGCCGATTCGCTGGCCCAAGAAATCTGCCTGGATCGATCGATTGCCGTCGAGGGGTTCCAGTTTCCGTTGACCGAACAGGAGGACATCGAGCGACTCGAGGCGGCCGTCCAGAATGATCACGAGGTGCACGATCAATATGTAAGTCGATTATCCGGTAATTAAACTCACATCACAATCGAAAGATTCCCTTTAATTCAACCACGGTATAAGAAATGTTCAGATACCGGTATTTCGACAGCAAGATAGTAAATATCCTTCCGTGAGCGTTTTCGATTGCGCTTGAAGGGAATCTTTCGATTGCTTCGATTCAGTAGAATTCTTCAACCAAGTAGGCTTACAACGCATATTACGGCGTGTTCGTAAACTGATTTGTTTGGGTGATGCATCGATTTGTTTGGTAGATGTCAAATCACCTTCCAATGCTTTTGCATACAGTTTGTTTAATTCACGAACGCCAACATCGATAGAAAAAATCACTTCGATAGAAAAAATCAATTTACGAACACGCCGTTAGAACTTTCACTGATTTTTTAAGGAAAATTAACAATTTAATGAAACTTTGCACCATATTCAGAAAAAAAAGGGAAAGGAAAGCTTTTTTTTCTCTTTTGGGATTTACTTCTTGGACTTTATAAGCCAAGTGTGAAAATCTGTACTACAAATCAATAAAATATGTTTGTTCGTTTACACAATTCTTCCGCAGGTCGAGTACATTTATCGAAAAAAACCAAAATCGATGTCCCTGATCCAATTTTTACCGATGATTTTCTCCGACGAAGCTCTCGTGTCGTACAACTACCACGGATCGAACGCATCCGGCAAATCCAAGCTACCGATGAAAGGGTATTCGATATTTTCAAGCTGTTTTCTAGGTATGAGAATTGTGGTGATTCTGTTCCTTTAGCTTATAACTTACAACCTATATGATTTGGATTTACAGAAGCATTTGGCTCACACGGATTGGATTCGCATGAGCTATCCAACCAACTGGTCAGCGCGATCAAGCAGAGCCGCAATCGGATGAGGCAGCGAACGTTTCGTGCGAAGAAATCGATCGAACGTATCACTACGCGTGATCATAAAAATTAGAAATTGGTTCGAAGTTATTGTGGAAGAATGTTTCTAAAAAACGCAAAAAATATGTGACTGTCAATAAATTGTATTCATGGTCAAACGATGGTTTTCCAGTACTTGATCTTAATTCCAACTACCCTAATAATAGTTCTAATCCATTTAACGTTCGTTTTCCGTAGTGCCCGTGGAACCTAAAGCCCGCATGTCGGTCATAAGCTTTGAATTGGAGCGTTTGAATCGGAGCGTCGGTGACGGCAACCGGGATCAGTGGGCTCGGGTGAAATCACTTCGCCAAGAGCTGATCCAGCTTGATGAAGAATTGCGATCGCTCTCACAGGTCGGTTCGGTGCCCGTAGTCAGGGGATTCCGATTTCCCATTCAAAGCGAGAGCGAGATCGAACGGCTAGAACAAGCCGTACAGCGAGATCTGAGCATTCGAGAGCAATATGTGAGTTAATATTTCAACCCGATATTTTTCTCTCTTATGAAAAAAGTCCTCCCAGTTACGCATACGAACGAGTCGGTACTCTTCGTTTCTAACATGGACATCACTATTTGAAGCCAATCACTCTTCAGAAAACTTGTATGTACTTACAAAACTAATCAAACTTTCTATTATTTGCAGATATTCTACCTCAATGCGCTCAAACCGATCCGATTGACCATCGTTCAGGTGTTCAGCAAGTTTTTCTCGGACGAAGCAATGACCAACTACAACTGGCACGGTCTGGAGAAAGCAGACTTTCCCCGTACGCCCAAAAAAGCGATGCAAAAGTATGAGATTTTCTACAGCTGTATGTTCGGTAGGTTGTTCACTTGACTTGATTAAAAAGCATAATCTATAAGTAAATTTCTTCTTGCAGAAGCGTGGCAAAGCCATGGAATCGAACATGCGACACTGGTGGACCAACTAAAGAAAACTGTGTATCACATATGTCGCCGACGGTATACGAAGAAACAAGCTTTAAAGAAGAAAAACAAACGAATGGAATCGTGATGAAAATTTTGCCTAGTTATTTTGACCAAATAAAATTAACAAATTAATCGTGATTATGTTGCTTATACAAATTTTTTTTTAAGCATAATACAGTTTTGCTAATTAAAAACAGCTCACAATCATCGAGAAACTAATCGATTTTTTATTGCAGGAAAAAGTCCCAAGAAAACGTTGACCAATCTTTTGCAGTATCTGGAGCCGTTCCGGAGACCGGAACGTCGGGAGCGTACCAAGGTCGAGGGGTTCAGCTTCCCGCTGAAGACGGCAGATGAGATCGAACGGTTGGAGGAAACCGTTCAGTCGAATGAGATTATTCGGCGACAATACATCCAACATTTGATGGAACGCAAACCGCGCCACATGGACATATTCGAGTGTTTCGGCAAGTTTTTCACCGACGAAGCGATGACACTGTACGCCTGGAACGAGAGTAAAAATCCACGCTTTCCCCGGCGGCCTATGAAGTCGATGGACATCTTCACCGATTGCATGATCGGTGAGTAGAACTTTATCTTATTGGAACAGATTTGTATAAAATTTACACATTTCATTGGTGATACCCAAGTTACCAAAAAGCAGTTCACTCTCTGCTTTCGAGACGATCAGTCGCATTTTCAAGAGTGTACTAGTTTAGGAACAAAAAACAATTGTTTTTTTTTTACTGGATGCGTGAAAAGTGAATGCGTGAGTCCTTCACCAGGAGACAATCCTGGTCGAATCATTCACGAATGGATAAACACGGAAAACCTACCTACAAGGAAGGTTTTATTAAATGATTTTACGTGCTAAACAAACCGGAATTTATAAATTTTGGACTGTTGAGAGTCAGAACAAGACCCTACTACCCCAACCGATTATTGTTGGCAATATTTGACTTACGGCCACCCAAAAATTAGATGTCATAACCAGATCGGTTGTACAATTTGTTCATCTAATCACTATAGTATAGTATAAATAGCACTACCAAATAAAATTCTGGCTGAATTGCCAACAAAACCACTCGCATACTGATAGGTATGGATGTTAGAATCCACAGCTCTAAAATTGAAAACCGACCATCGAATAACGCTGACAGCGGCACGCAAAAAAGTAGAAGAATAAGCACCAACTTATCTTATGCCGATGTCGTTAAGCGTCAAATCAAAGAAAACAATCAAGCAACAACCGAAAAGCAATCACTTCACTACAGTAACCAAAACTCCAAGAAAAGAATCACTTCCCAGCCACCCCCTCCCGTGACAATCGAAAATGTGGAAGATCATCATTTTCACACAGTTGGCGACAGCTGTTCGATTTTTACCCGTTCAGTAAAAGGCCTTTAATAAAGACTCATTGCAATAAAATAAGAGTTACCAAAAGATACATAGCAACTTAAAAATAAGATTCGATAATATAATAAATTGATGTACCTACACATTTTCAATGTTAATGCATCGAACAAAAACGTTTGAATAAATAAAAAAAGGCCAAACTAAATGAAACAAAAAACTGAACTGACTAAGAGATTTGACGATTGTTCTTCCCTGATTAATACAATCGAGTTGAAAGAGGCCGTTTAGTCTTCCGGCTGCATCCGGAAATTTTGAGACCCAAAAGCCTTTTGCGTCGGACAGGTCGTTCACCTAAGAAACGTCTTTAAATAATAGGGGTCCCAACTTGCTTCCTTGGGTAACACAAGGTCGATTCGTAAAGTGAGCTCAATGATTGACACTTCGAACTTGAAAAGTTAGAAAAGCGATTCGACTACAAAGGTGCTTTTCTGGTGACTATATTACTTTGATCATCTACATGTTTTTAATTAACCAATTGGGAGCTAAGCACTCGCATGTATTTTAAATTTCCAGCTTCAGAAATTCATCCCTTTAGAGCAAGTTCACTGGTGTTGGGAAAAAATGGAAGAAATTTTGACATTTTGAAAATTTTACCATGCAAAAATGTTTTCAAGATCTTGGGGCGTTGTATTTTTTTACAACACTTTTTCTATTTCAGCCGTATGTGATAAAAATATTGCTATTTTTGCATCACAGCATGCGAAAATACAACACGTGTTGTAAAAAACTAGAAGGCCACTGATCTTGAAAATGTTTTTGCATGGCAAAATTTTCAAAATGTGCCGTAAGTGTCAAAATTTCTACCACTTTCTCCCAACACCAGTGAACTTACTCTTAGAACGGAAAAACTTCCAAGTAGGCATTTAAAAGAAATTAAATTTTGAAAGAGTACAATGCAATCAGAATTGGGGATGAATCACCTTGACGGATTGAAATCACCGAAAAAATAAATAAGAGTAATCTGATATGCATGGTTGAGAGGGCTAATTAAACTGGTATAAACCCTTTGTATTGAACTTTTCAGTTACTTGGGTACCTTCATTAGTAACAGAACATTAACGGTCTAATAGCTCTTCGAAACATTGACGAAAGTATTTTTCTTCTCCATCATTTCAGAGGCCTGGACTTCCTGCGGCGTGAACTCGCTGGAGCAGCTTGCCGATATCATGCAGAAGCTGGTAACAAAAATAAGTGGTCGTCGGCGTTCGAACCAGTACAATCAGCGCAAACGGCTGATGCAGTCACTCGAAAAGCAAAACGAATCAAATACAAACATGGAATAGAAATACAATGTAGAATAGTTTCAGAACTCCATCTTTTCTATCACTTTCCATTTGTTGTGTTTATGTGAAACAAAAATAAAATTTTCTAACAGTTTTTCTAACCAATTTCAGTTACCGGATTCAGTTTCCCGTTGTTCTGCGAAGAAGACGTTGAACGACTGGAAAGCGTCGTTAGATCTGATCCATCCATTCGCAAGGAATATGTTAAGTCTCAAAACATTTTTTTTCAACTCTCCGGAATAACTTTTGTTTTAATATTCACAGATAACCTACCTAGCTAGAAAACCCAGATCGTCAATCGAAGAAATTTTCGGGCAACTATTCACGGATCTATCCCTCTATAACTTTTCCATGGACCAATCGGCGGCTGAATGCTCAAACAAATGCATGCGAACTTACCAAATTTTTACCAACTGTTTTATAGAGGCTTGGCAGTCCTGCGGTTTAACGGAATCTGAACTTTATGATCAATTGAATGAGATGTTATTGAAGGTCAACGTTCGGCGTCAGTTGTCGAGCATTAAAAGACGCAAACGATCCCAAATCATTCAGAAAATGCTTTTGAAAGATCGTTCAAAATGAAATAAACGAACAAATTTGTGAATAAAAAAATCATAGCTTCCTCGAAATATATTTGTAAGAAAACAAAATTAATAATTAATACAATACTTAAGACGTTTTCCTCCATCGCAGGACCGAATTGTTCTACAAGAAGCAGGCAAGATTTATTGCGTCTGGAATTGGCCCAACTTGATCGACACATAAGTGAGCGCTATGCTAACAACAGTAATTGTAAACCAACGGCTCAAGGATTCACGCTTCCCTCTACGACCGGAGCGCAGAATAGCAAATCGTGACAATATCCGAAGTAGACTATGTAGATCGATGTCAAGAAGTGTTAGCGAAAAGAAGGCAAAGGAAAAAAATAAGCGGAATATAGATAAAATTAATCAAAAATTATTCATCTGTACATTTCGTTTTTTTTATCAATTAAAGTTGAAGCTTTGTGTATCTACTTACGTACACATAATATTTATTTGAATGCAAACAGAGAATCCTGAATTGCTCATCAAGAGCTTTTTTAAATAAATATTGTCTCAATTATTTTCGTTTATTCTTTAATTGTTGTAATCTGTATTCATACATATATGTGTGACAATTCTCTCATATATTTTTTATCATTTCCAAAAGGTACAACGCCTACCGATCGGAAGCAGCGTGTGTTTATTGTCCAAGTGGCCCCCGAATCGTACTTGAAGCATGAAATCATCGGTACCGGAATATCGGGTCTCGGAATGCATCAAAAGTCGTCGCCGGTTGTCAACGACGATGTTCGCGAGGAAGAAGATCCAGATATATCCAGCCTCGTGATTCATCGCCCATCGCGAAAAGCCACCAAAGCCATCAAAGCTGATCGCGTCAGAGAAAGTGACGAGGGCAGCGACATACACGATCGTTCTGTGAAAGGATTCACCTTTCCCCTTCAAACACCAGCCGATGTTGAACTTTTGGAGATGGCAATACGGGGCCAACCAACCATCAAACGTCAGTATGTAAGCAGCTAATTTGTTTGCACTTTTTCTTTTCTTAATGGTCGAGGCATTTTGAGATAGCAAAGAAACTTGTCGCTCTGTATGAAGATAGATAGATCAAATCGAAAGCGCTTTTCAACGAAAGCTTTCCAAAATAAAAATTTAAATAATGGTCAACACAAAAATTACTGTTCTATTCAAGGTTCTAAAGTTCCAAATTAGTGTCAAATGGAACCAAAAAGTTCACTGAAGGTTAATATTTTTTTGTACAACTACCAGGCTTTATTGGTATTAACCATCTCTGAGCCGCGTATCGGTTACAATCACTAAAAGTTCATAGAAAAGCACGTGTATTGCCAAATTTTTATTGACATACGGAACATTTTTCCTTTAATAAAGTAAAGAAACGTTTTGAAGTCTATGAATTTCGCTTCAAAATCTAAATTAGACTTTTATAGACTGCGAACTTAGAATGATTCAGTTTAAGTTGGTATGTGAATTTCTGTAACTTGAAGAACCTTTAAAAATCGGAATGAATTTAAACTTAGGCCTAAAATCTCTCAAAAAATAGGAACCTCTAATAATTATCATATATTTTTGTTTTGTTTTCTCACAGATCGATTTGCTGCGCAAAACGCATATGAACCACCCAAAACCCCAGGTGGCTTTCCTGAAACTATTCACGGACAATGCGCTGGCGAGTTTCAACTACAGTGGCCGTTGTAACTTTTCCGGTGAAAAGAAATTTGCCATGAAGGATTACTGGGTGTTTACCGAATGTGTTTACGGTATGTGTGCCGGTCTATTCGAGTTGTTGCTCTGAAATGATTTGGTTGTTTTACTTTTACTCGCCCAACAGAAGCCTGGTCGGATTTTGAGAAACCGACAGATGTCCAACGTCATCTCTCAAGCGCCATCACCTTGGTCAACACTCGCATCCGGGGGGCTCGATTCCGTCACCGGAAAAAGAAAACTAACGAATGAAATTGAAAAATCATCTCAATCTAATAAAAGGGTTTAGATTTATTACTGAGTGCCGAATCGTTTTATTGACTTCTATGTGCATTTCTTCATACAAGACATCATTTACGAACCTCCGTTCAACTAATTCGTTAACAATTACTTTTCAGGGAAGGAAGTTCTTAAAATAAAAAATCGTATTGCCTCTCTGAGACGTTTGGGAACCATCGATTCGACCAGGATGATAATGGAGCTGCAGAAAAAAGTAAATCAAATGATACTTCCGTGAACTTTTCGGTGGTTTTCGAGCTACAATGTTGTACAGTATATATTTTTTTCAGCAGGTATGCATAGGTACATTTTGAGGAACTTTTTTTAAAATCTTTTAACCATTTCAATTTTTTCAGATTTCTGATAATTTTTTGCACATTTCATCAAAGAATGAGTTAAATGTTCCAAGGACTCGAAAGTAGCTTTTGAAAAATAAACCAAATAAAATCCCAGTTGCCTAAAAATCCGATTGATTATTAATCGTACAAAACAACTTAACCTGTTGTTTAACACCCATTGCTAATACAGGTGATCGGTTTCGTATTTGTTTTAGATTTTTACTCGGCGGAGGAGGAACGCGATTATAGAAGTTTTTTTCCAAGAAAAAACCCATTCCACCTTGCCGGTTTAGAGACAATCACAAACGAGCTAGCAGCGTATGGAATACATTTTCCACTACAAACTGATGAAGAAGTGGAAGCACTCGAGGCTGCCGTCCGAGACAACCCGGACATTCAAGAGAAATATGTAAGTAAGATTTTTGTAGTTTGATTTGATCGTTTCCAAGCTTTTGTGTTCTGATCTTACTGAAGTGAAAGCCCTCATTTTGGATTCAATCTGACCATGAATCTATTTGTTTACAGATTACATACCTACGCAAATGCAAGTCTCCCCGCATGAACATAACCAGCGCATTTCCGTTTGTCTTTAGCGATGAGTCGCTGCTGAACTTCAACTACCACGGTATGACGAATCGGTCCAAAATTCACAAGAAGAAAGCTATGCGAGATTATATCATTTTTACCAACTGCTTACTCGGTAAACCTTTTTATTGGTCGAATTCCTTTGGAAAGTAGTTCTAACAGTGTATCTAATTTATTACAGCCGCCTGGCGAAACGACGGCTTGAACGAGGACAACCTGAGAGCCACAATCACCAAAATCATATCCAGGTTGAATCATAAATTACGAACGCGGGGCTACCGACAAAAAACGATATCAAATCCGTTTCAATACGATGTGCTCGAAGAAAACGAGTGACTAATAAAAGCGTTGTTTGAATTTATAACTTTTTGTTCCTGCATAGCTATAAGTTACCCATTTTGAAAACGGATTCGTTATGTGATACGGATTTTATTGTCTTTATTATAGGCAGAAAAAGGATTGGCAATCTGCATCATGCCGTACCTAGAGTATACCAGGAAGCTGCTTATAACGATTCCGGCGTCCCGGGATTCCAGTTTCCCATTTACTGCGAGGAAGAGATCGAGCGATTGGAGCTCAATGTACGGACCGACAGTACCATCAAAGCTTATTATGTGAGTATGCAAACTGCTAACTATTTACGCCAGGGTGGTAATGCATTTTGCAATTTGCAAAATTGCATTTTGAAATTTTGAAAAATCGATCATATATGTACCTACATTTTGTATATTGGCTCAAAAAAAACTACCCTGTTCAAAATTTTACCTCAATCGGGCTTCATTTTAGGGGTGCCTCAAAGTGCTCAAAGTTTCGATTTTCTGACCCTCAAAAATCACCTAAGAGGGGACCAAAGAAATTCTTACAAATCTAAATTTTATGCTATCTTATTTTGATGCCAAATGACTAAAGAATGCATAAAACGACGAAATCTGGTATTATCTCGAAAAAAAATTTGTTAAAATCGACTTTCTGGAGCTTCTAGGACTTCAAAAATCGGAAAACCGTTTGTTTTTCAGAGGTAACAATTGTTTTTCAGAGGTAACACCAGATCGCGACGTTCTATGTTTTCTAAGTGATTTAGCAATAAAACCAAACTTTCGTTTTTCCCGTTTTCGTTTTAAGTTCTACGCATCGGTCTGAAATTTAAAGATCATCACTTGATGCCAGTCAAAGTTATCCAGTTGCCAGGCTATCAAGCGCGAATGACAAATTTTTGACATTTGTGTTGAAGGTTCTGATTTTCGGAGATGAACCTGTGAAATTGGAAAGATTTTCTGTGATTACTTTCATCGAATTGGAATTCCCGACATAGACTTCTAGACCTCGGAGCTTTCGTTGAGATCGTCGTTGATGGACGATGAGCCGATGTATCTTTTTCGAAAAATTAATGATATTTACGGCTTATATTCTTTCTTTCTTTGATACTTCATGTTTCTCTAATACTTTCCATCACCTTCGAAAATTTCGTTAATTTATGTACAACGACTACATGAATAAAATGAAGCATTTGATATATTTTTGAAAAAAAAACCATGCATTTTTAAGGTTTGTTTAAGCGGTTGCACATATTCAATATTTGCACTTAGCCTCCTCTTACTCCAAAAACATGCACTTAACCCAAGGTTGCCAGAATTTTTCCAGCACGTATATGGGCCGGACCTGGCAGAATCCGGGCATTTGATTTCAAAATTGACGACCAAAAATCCGGGCAATATCCGGACAATTTTTTTCAAAACCCAGAAATTATTCAACAAAAATTAAAAAAAAATTGATAAAAAATTTTGTTTATCAGATCTTATTGACAAATCTTAAATCGTATTTTAGGCTTCTAAAAAACCTCTCATAATTGTTTATTATAAAACCAGTTCAAAAATTTCGTTTTGGAGACACATTTAACATTTTTACGACACAATTTGTTTTATTTTTTTTTCTATTTGCCCAATAAAGTGAATAAATCTAGACAAAAACGGAACGATTTTCCGGACTTCCCAAATCTTGTTTTAAACTTCCGGGCAAACTCGGATAAAAGTGGGCAATCTGGCAACCTTAACTTAACCCCATCTAGCTCCAAGGATATTCAGGACTCACTGAGTTATTTTTTTTAGCTTCCGGTCGACGGTGATTCATTCCTTCTTCCTCCTCCACCTCGTTTTGAAACCGGTTGCTTACGCGATCAAATGAGAAGGACAGACACATCGAAACAAATTGACCGGCTTGTCTTTACCCTGCAAGGGCGTTATGCTCCTCAAAATGATACAATGTGTTCTGTTTGCCCATTGTGAACGCAGGCTACAAAAGCTGCACGCGACGGCGAGAAAATTTATTCTTGCTCTCTCTCTCTTGCTGCGCGCCGAGAATAGAATTTCCTGAGCTGTTTCACAAGAAACGCATTAAAAGTTCATATGTGTAGGTATCCTGTCAAGTATCAGAAAATCAATCTTAAAAACAAAGTTGAACTAACATAGTTTCAACCATACAATTGTAGTTGAAAGTATCATACTTATAGTTGAAACTAGAATAAATTTAAAGTTGAATCTATCATATTCGAAGTTAAATATGAGAGGACAACCAGAAATGTATAGTTGACTCGATTATATTTATAGTTGAATTAGTTGAATTTATTGAAAAATTGCAGTTGAATCGATCATATTAACAGTTGAATCAATTATACCATTACAGTTGAATTTCGTATATTCACAGTTGATTGCTTAAGGTCAATCAGCAGTTTGTTGTTGAATCTATTATATTTATAGTTGAGTACGAAAATCATCAACTACACTTCGATGATTGGTATAATAAGCTGAAATAATTAAAACAAAAGTCACCTTTTTTCTCCGTACATGTTCAAGATCGTTTCACAGTTCAGTCGTCAAACGAAAACAACTAATTCAAAATGTGCCCTATTCTACGAGTCACGTGAAATGACGTGCCCGATTTCACTTCGAAGTATTACCAACTGTAGTGTCTCTTGTCTCATTTTTGGTTTTGCTGTTTTTAAATTTTCAGATCGCTTTCCTACAAGGAATCAAAACTCCTGAAATGGACCTCAAAGAGGTCTACAAGCTCATTTTCTACGACGAAGCGCTGATCAACTACAACTACAATGGGATGTGCAACCGTCAGCAGACGATGAAGCGTGCGATGAAGGACTACAAAATTTTTATGGATTGCTGCCTAGGTTTCTGTTTTCATGTGACATGACCGAATTTGAACTTAACTGATACCTATTTATTTTTTTTCTATGTATTTTCCATCGGTAGAGGCTTGGGTCGGTCATGGTGTAACGGCTGACATGGTCCAATCAACGCTGCGATATATCGTCAAAAATTTAAACAACCGACTCCGCTTCCGGCGCTACAAAAACAGACAGAGAGAGCAAAGAAACCCGGCCGATGTCACGCGTTCGATAACTCGCAATAAAGAAAAATTGAAATAAATTTTGATTTTTTATTTTTCTGTTTTGTTTTTAAATGTCTAAGTAAATGTGATATACTTATTTAACAAAGTGTTTTTTTTCTAATAGGTGAAATAAAAACGATCAAGATGCAAAAAGGACCGACCACTGGACCGTTGTTACTGTTCCCGCTCTTTGAACCGGATGCTGTGAAGCAATTGGAAAAATCCGTCCGTTGCGATCAAAATATGAGACGTAAATATGTACGCATGGGCAGAATGAAAAAATTGTGTAAATTTACGATTTCGGATTTCGATTCACATGTTCATATTCTAGATCAAATATCTGTCGCGAATCAAAACCCCTGACGAAGACATCGACGATACGTTTGAGAAAATTTGCACCGATGAGGCCATATATCGCAACTTCAGCTGGACCTCGATGAGAACAACGGGTACGGCCTTGAACAATCGCGAATCCATCCGACACTATTCCATCTTCACAGATTGTATGTATGGTGAGAATGTAGTGTTCAGAGAACGTTGAAAGTCGATTTACCTAACTGAAGGTATTTTCCTCCGTTTTCAGATGCCTGGAAACATCACGGAATAACGATGCAACACATCACAGACAGCATGAAATACATCATAAAACGAATTTATGTTCGCAATAATGTACGCAAATTCCGGGCGGTGCACAAGAAACCATAAAAAAAATTGAATAAAAACTTTCTGTTTTATTTTAAAATTTTACGTTAGCTATATGAAACTATGGTATTCAGAGTGAGCATTGTTTGTTTTTCTTATTAATTTTCAGACGAGGTAACCGCCAAACTACGCAAACGTTTGCAGAAGTTGTTCAAGATCAGTTCGCGCAATGCAACGCAGAAAGAACAAAGTTCGCTGCGGCGGCAGATCGATAGCATCACTGACGAGTTGAACGAGTTGGCCACGTTCAAAGTGAAACAGAGGAATGTGGAGAAATCATGTACCGTAGACGGATTTGGCTTTCCCCTGCAATCGATGGCCGAAATCGAGCGCCTCGAGGAAGCAGTTCGCACCAATATTCACATTCACAATCAATTCGTAAGTGGGAAAAAACCCCCTGGGCCTATCGAGTGTGGGTAAAGAACTAACTCTTCAATCGATTATTTTTCCAGGTGAATTATCTGCTTACCAAAAAACCGAGCGGCATGGATTTAGTGCGATTTTTCTCGTACCTATTCACCGATGAGGCCCTTGTGTGCTACAACTATTCCGGCACCAATAACGTTGGCGAACAGAAGCTTCCGATGAGGAATTACTACATATTTACGGATTGTATGATCGGTGAGATCAATGCTTTTAGCGCTAAGAATTGTTTTAGAATGTTTTCTCCCTGTTCCACAGAGGCTTTCGGACATGACGGTTTGACGCACGATGTTTTGGAGGAGAAAATCCGAAACGCAATCAAAAAACTAACAGCCCGGCGACGTATGCAGCGGTTCCGTTTTCGCAAATCGAACCAAAATTGAATAATGTAATTCGATGTTGCTGTGAAAAACAGGCAGAGACAATTTTGCTGTGCTATTTTTCTTTGTTTTACTTTCCAAAATTTTCATTCAGCAAGTTGTAGGTTTCAGAAGAGAAAATAAAAATCTACGAGGTCAGCCAAGCTCGGAGATTGAAGAAATGTTCGAAATAAACATAAGAAAACCTGTTATTTCAATTTCTTGAAAAAAAAATAAAACGTGTAGAATTTTGTTACTGTTCCGTGAAAAGTAATCCTATTTCGAACAACCATTAAAAACCAAGTTGCAGCTTAATTCGACATCGGAAATATTCTATTATTATTTTCTGATGAAAGGTTTTTGCCTGTGTTACAGATCCGCTGAGATCGGGAGCCAATCGTCACCTATTCATCGAGAGTGCGTGCGGTAAACCCCTGCTGGTAGTGGGAAACTATCTGTTCCGAGGAAAGAAAAAAACAACCCACACCATCCACTGGGAGTGTGTGAGGATGCGAAACGAGCGGTGTCCGGTTCGGGTGCGCAGCCAAGGGGAACTTATACTGCCCGTTGAACGTAAGTACATGGTTCTAAATTTTCTTGAATCAACCTTGGACTCAGCGATTGATCAGACTAAAGATTAAGGCATTACTTAAGAGCCAGGAGTTGCAATTTACTTGCGTAACTCATATGAGTTCGCATGAGGAACTCTTCTTTCCGATGACCACTAATACAAGAGACATCAATTCCAGGATAGATGGCTAACCTATTTGCCAGGCATTTCAAGCAAAATTTTCAACTAAAATTAAACAACTCAGTTACAAATGTCAATTCCATTCAGTCATTCTAATCGGGACTTCTCGGCTAATGCACGAACTTCTTTTGGTTTCTGATTCATTTTTCTTTCATCAGCTCTGATTCGTTCGTCAATCTGCCACTGATGATTTTACTTCAAAAACTACCGTTTGAATAACGGTTATAAATAGGAAACGCTTTTTAGTGAAAAGGATATTCATTTGCGCTCGGTATACGCCATTTCTGCGGCTCGGTGACCTTACATCGATTTGATCGCCTTCCCAGAGTTCTCCTACTTTCACGGCTTTCCTGTGCTGTGGCTAGACGACCTTTCTTCTGATAACAACTATTCTTTGGGTTAACGATCATCCATAAGTTTTAGGCGGAAAACTATTTCAGTTACGGTTCTTAACTACACGATCATCTTCCAATGGTTTCAAATTCGAAAGACTTCACTCGGATTAGGAGCCTGAAAAGTCATCGAACCGGGATCCATAACAAAATTGTAGGGATGTAACCGAGGCAATGTTATCAACCCAAAGGAAAGTAATCTTGCTTTTTTGTGAAAAAGAGAGATTTATTAATCTTATGGATGCCTTATGCCTGCTCAATAACCTTCATTCGACTCAATCGCCTTCCATAACATCAACGACCTCACTGCGGCTTAAAATTCAACTCCTGACCTGACGTTCTATGCCAAAGCGCAAGGCATTTTTCCCGAAATTATACCTACCAAATTTGGCTTTCGCGTCTTGAGTGCCTAATATGCCCGCATTTTGATTCGCTTAAGGTGGTACACACAGCAAAAATTAAAGCAGAATTTTCATACACGGATAGCCAAGAAATGCCAATTCTTTCTGGTTTCGAGAGGTAATGGCAAAATTTGCTATCACAAGTCACAAACTTTTGGAAAGCGATGGCAAAACGAGGTACAGTTAATGTACAAAGGTAAAACGATAGCAAACGAGCTATAGTTAAAAAATGCTGTTGATGGCATTGATTGAGAAAAATAAATTTGAAAACCACTGATTTCACGACCTAAAACGAAGAACTTTAGACTTTGATTTTACTGAATTCAGACCCTGTCATATTTATTTCATAATTATCTAATGATTGTCTCCTTTTTCAGGATCGCATAACCATCCCACGGAGGAAAGCCGTGTCAAGTATTCCCGAAAGATGGGGCACCTATCCCGCCGATCGATGGAGGATGTCAGACAGTACATCGGATACGCCAAAAAGCTGAAAAATAACGATTAAAGTGATACCAGTCTTCATTCATTATCGACCATAAATGTATACGCTTTAGTTCAACGTATTCATAAACGATTAAAAAAAACCATTGCTTATGGTGCTTATAGGAGAATAATTTAAAAAACCAATCAAATTTTAGTTGCGAAGTGTTCAACAGAATCCTCAACTCAGCCATTTCTCTGATCAAATTTTATTCTATAATCCAAACCTTGCTTAGATCTAAAATATAATCGATCAGCGTCATTGATACACGCCTTAATGAAAACATTTCCGAAAAAAGCACCAATTTAATATTAGAAAATATCATCGTAATTTATCATTGTTTCAATAACGTTTTACTGGTTTTCTTCACGTTTGCTTCCAGCTTTACGTCTGAACCCCTTGCGCAGGAAAACGGTAGTAAGACGAACGCTACTGGCTCCGAAAGTACTGCCCCCAACAAAATCACCGATCAGCGAATGCAAGAAACAAATACAAGGATGGCCGGAGACTCCCGGTGAGTTGTGTTGCTCATTTTCCTCTTACCTTACTAATATGGGTTATTAGCTAAGCTTAGTTGACTACTCATATCCACCTTAAATCAGGGTTACTGATAATCGCTTCGTTTACTTCAAAATTTCAAATCGTTACCGATGCAACCACAGTAACGACGCTGTTTAGCATTTACTTGCAAACGAATTAAAACATGCAACAGAAGAACGCCGTCTTAGTGAACTATGTACGATGATTTTTCGTTCTGTTTCTGTTGCCTGCTGTTCCTTGTTGATTTTCTCCTCCAGATTTTCAGTCATTGTTTACTCCAGCAATCATTCACTTCGCAACAGAATCAATTCGTTAGCGAGTTGATGACGATGTTGTTGATTCATGCCCAGACTCAGACCCTTAAGGACGAATGCTTCTACGAGGACAATGCCCGAAATAACGACTAAGGCCCATACAATTGACACAACTTGAGAGGAAAATAAGCCAATTTTGGCCTAGATTTAGTTTTTGGGCACCTCTTGTGTTCCTAGAATTGAATCATTTTGCTTCATGAAGCATTCTTGGCGAAGCATGATCGTCACCGAGTCGAGAAGGCGCCGAATGATACGACGCCGTCTTCGCGCAATGTTTTCATCAAGAGCGAATGGTGATTGTTTGATGGTTACCGATAGTAACTCAGAAAATAACTGATCACTAGAGAGGGAAAGAAAAACAAACTAGGTAGGATGCGTCGTTCGATGCTGAAAAGCGTCGTTTGTAAAGAAAACAGCGTTTCTATGTTGAGGAGTAAAACCATTGGTGACTAGGATGGGGAGAAAAAATCATTCTGAACGAAGATCCGCAACCTTGCCTTAAATCATTGAACCTGGAATGAATTACCTTACTGAACTGGGTTATTGCTGCTAAAAACAAAAACTAGTAAAAAAGATTATTTTAATGAATCAATAGTCGACTCCATGTTATGTAGTTTGATTTTTTTTTTCGAGGGAAACGCGTGTGTGTTTACCGAGGTGAAATATTGAAGAAAGCCGGATTCAAACAAGAAAACTTGAACTTTAGATTTCACGTCTTTATTGATTGGTATCTGAACTGAATCTGTAATATTTACATTTTATTCACCGTGGCCTCCTGATTTACACCTTTAATCTAATATTTGCTAGCATGATTCCTACAACTCGGCCATCCTGAAGAATGGCATCGTCTTCGATGTCATCTGGAATCTGTTTTGAATAACTCATTACAAATGCACTAATTTGTATTGAAATTTATGAAAAAAACTAATATTTCTATCAAAAATAAATTCAAAATTTTTCGATTCATACGATTGGCCTTGGATATGAAACTTGCAGTCAATCCACCTAATGCAAGGCTACGGTTCGTAACGCTTCGTTGCCAAACTCCTCACACTAGATGGCCAAATCCCGCTATTTTCGGCTCCATCACTGCCTGCCATCTTGGCAGCGCCAGTGCCCGAAACTACTGGAACACCTTAGTTTTACCGAAAGAATCCGGGACGTTCCACATAAGCTTCGTTCCAAGTTTGATAGATTCTTAGAAATTTTCAACTGCTTCTTGTAATGTTTTCAGGATTATTACCCCACTTCTGGGATCTAACTTGGGATTTGGGTTTTTATTGGTCGACTGCTTGGAAATATTTGATCACTAATGCCGTTTTCGTTTTTCTCCACTAGCGCGGGGCAAAACTTTTTCTGAATAAACGAACAGAATCGTTACCCGGGACGATGCAAATATACCCCCAACACTGACAACTTTTACGGGGTGCAACCGCCTGCTTGAGGTTCAAATCTCGGGCAAAACTAGCGGACTTCTGAATTAATAACCGAACATAATAACAGCAGTTAGGGCAAAACTCGTGGGTAACTTAGGTTGCCACTGCCAATAAACGAAAACACTATAACATTTGATCTTGGCCTCCTAGATTTTATTATTTGCTAAAACTATATCTATTCACGTGGTCCCTACAAAGATAATGTTGCTTTTGAGTGTGAATGCTATACGCTAAGGGCAATCTACTCAACATATTTCTTTCGAAATACCTACTTAATTTAAGATAGTAGCTTATTATTCAAGCGTAAATCTTGCTTGCTAGAAACAAAAGGTCTATATAAATTTACTTAAACAGCACTGGTCTAAGAGTACTTCATCATGGAACTTTAGCCTTAAAATGTAACAGCTAATTTTGAATACACATTTTGAATAAATATGAATTGTCGCTGATACATTTTTAAAACTAACATAATTTCTTCGTTTGCAGGTAAAGTGCCCTTTGTTATGGTGCCGATCAAGGTGGAAAAAGTGGAGCCAGAGGAGCAGGAACCTTACGAAAACCACCATCAAGTGGTCGTCGGCTCACCGAGCCGGACCAGTAATCGAGACCGGGTGAAACGTCGATTCATTGCCGAAATGAACGGCGGCTGCTTCAAGCTGGTGCACGATGAGTACATTTACGCATCGCGCATGAAAAGTGTCCCGCGCCATGGAACCTACAGATGGTACTGTATACGGCGCAGTTGCAAAGCGAAGCTGCTGTGCTGCCTGAGTGATGCATCCAGTTGGCAAAACGGTAACAGGAAATAATGGTGCCATTTTTCGAAATTAAATAATATTTTTCCTTTTTTAATTTTGCAGTCGGGAGACATAATCACGACCGCGAACTAGAGAAACTCGATGAAGCCGAAGAAAATGGGCATTTGAGGAAACACATTTGAAAGCGTATCATCTGGAAATGATAGGTAATTATTCATCAAAAAAGCGAAATTCAGAAAAAATCTGTACTTCGTTAGTGACACTTTTTTTTAAATTTGATTAAAAAAAATCTTTTCTTTTTACAGATATATCATCCAGAAAGGGCCTTAAACCATTTTCTTCAAAGTTTAGCTAATATATTTGAGATTTTTTTTTCTTTTCTCTAACTGATCTGAGTCTGCTGATCAAACATTTGGTTTCGCTTCCACTGAAAGATAGTTTACCGGGAAACTTTCTCAATCTACAGATCTTCTCCCTGCTTGTTTGATAAACATGCACTCGAGAACACTATTTGTCTTCCCAACAACCAGCAAGCTTCAAGCTTGTTGTATACCAAAACTTTATTTGAATACATTTAGTTGAATTTATTCTGATGTTTGAAATACTTAAAATAAATAACAGTACTTTTTTCATAATAAACGTGTTTTTATGTTAACGTTTAAACATTTCTTCTTAGCCAATAACAATCTGTGTTAACAATTTTGACTGTTTTTGCAGGACTGGTGCCGACCTTCGTGCGGAGTAAATGTGGAACGGTTCAGCTGCGGCACCAGGGACACCTTTTCAATCGGCATGTCAAGCGTCAGAGCATCATATACTGGCGCTGTTCCCAGTTTACCGTCTACAAGTGCAGGGCCCGCATCAAGACAGTCAATGATGACTTTGTGATGATCAACGTGGACCATAACCACGAGGTGATCTCAACGCCCCGAACCTACGGTTCCCTCAAACGACTGAAGCAGCAGCTGGCCCATCATGAATGCCACTGATGAGATTTTCGTTGAGATAGAAAAAACGTTAACTTCCGAATAAAATAAGCACAATGAAAAAAATGCTGAAGTTCTTCAATGTAGCTTAACTTGTTAAACTAGAGCATTTCCAAATTTGAAAAATGTGTTAACTCCCTTATTTCCCTTCTGTTTCCACGGATTGCACCATTGCAGATTACGTGCGGTACGTGTCGGGCTTCCGAGGCTGCCGTAAGCTGAAGGTGGGCGACTTCAGCTTTACCAAGAACAAGGAAAGCCACAACAAAACCTACTGGTCGTGTGCGAAGGCCGGCGTGAGCCGGTGCAAGGCCCGAGTTCTGACGTACATGCTGCATAACGGGGAGGAGAACCTAGTCATACGGTATCCCACCCATAATCATGAACCGTTCTGAATGGTGCGCTAATGCATGTGAAAAATAAACTGGACCACGTTTTTAATCGAGAAGTTTGGCTGTTGTTTTTCTTATATGAATAATCAGTTTAGGAAGTCATTTGCCTATCTCGTTTTCATTATTACTAATATTTGTTTCTTTTAATACGTATTTTGCAGAAAACGAGCAGTTGTTACACTTTACGGTTGAAGATCTGGATGTAGACGATCCCTGCGTCTTAGCAAAGGAGGTATCATTCACGGTTGGACAACGTGGTTGCGTGCTGCTGAGTGTAAACGGTTTCAAGTTCGTCAAAAATCGGAAGAGCAAAACTAAGACTTACTGGATTTGTGCCAAGAAGGTAATTGCTTTTTTAACATATCAACGTTAATTAAGTCCCTATAAAATCTCAATTTTACGATTGATACATTAATACATTAGAAAGATAAAGTTTAGCCGGTATTTGTGAACTTGTGAATGACTTAGCTTCAAAAGCCAAGATAAGTACGCTTGCAAGAAAGTGACAATGGCTACGGCTGCCCTCAGGCGAATCATATCGAACACCTTGGTGATTTGATGCAGCAAAAGTAGGCTTTGCTGAGCCAGCAATTACCAGTAAAGGCACGCCTAACGTGAGGAAATACGCAAGTGAGGCCTCATTGGCCGACTGGTAATAGCTGTGGGGCAGCTCAGCGAATGTAAGTTGGACCCGTCGTTCGAAACCATAAATCCTCTATTGGATAGAAAATAATCATGATGATGCGAATGCAGTTGATAACTAGTCACGGTTGTTTCTTGAAATACTACCACCGGTTCAGAAACGTGGCCTTGCCACTCTGTCTGACTTGCGGGGAGACTGACGAGGCATCCTAACACGTAGTGATCAACTCGAAGAAGGACGGGCCAACATACTCGCCTCCAGTGGATTGGGTACGACAGCCTAAAACGTAATGTAGGACAGACGTGAGCATTAGAAAAGCGACACTCGATCAGCACATGTCTTGTTTCATAAAGAGAATAGATCGAACCTTGAGACGTCAAGAGGAGAGCTCGTTGAGTATATGAATGCTGAGATTAGATGATTCTATGAGTATCAAAATTATCAGCATAAAAAAATAGCTTAGTCGCAATTGAGACTGAGACCCGGTCAAAGGTAGACCTTAGAGAGTAAGGGGTAGAAGTGAAAATCCATGAGCCCTTCCGGGAAGATGTGGTCATTTCAGTTTATAAAAAACATAATTTCACAAATATCAGGCTTCGATATTTTAGTACACCCTATTGGGGTTTGATCCTTATTTAGAATTCTAATGATGACCCGTTTCTTTCTTCGTTCCAGGGTAGTACCGGTTGCAAGGCCCGGGTGATCACGGACGGTGATACCGCCGGGTTGGTCCAGGGTAGTGGTTCCCACAACCATCCGCTTCACGTCACACGGAAGCGCAGGAATATGCCGGGTATCATTAAATTTGGCCAGGAGGACTCGGATTGAAGATATATGTTAATAAATAAAATAAATAAAAGTCGACGTATTCATGTAAAATTGAGCAAACTGTGTTTATTTGTTCACTTTATCGAAACTTTACGAAAAAATGTAACGCCAACAGAATATTTCTTTTGATTTTATGTTGTAGATTCTGAGCCACGGATTTACTACATTTCGACGGAGATGTTAGGAGACGCCAAAACCACGTCACGGAAGCAGAAAAAGAAGGAATGCAAATTGGACCTGGATTCGTCGGATGATTGGTCGCCAAAACAGACGGGCTCCTCGCGGCTCCGATACACGACCGGGCGGGGCAACAATGTCCTGATCTACGACGGTCACCGCTACATCAAGAACAACGCACACAGTGAGAAAACCTACTGGAAGTGTACCAAGTGGCACAGCGGCTGCAAAGCTCGGGCGATCACCAACGTGTCCTCACCGGATACGTGTTTGTTGAAAAACACCCATAATCACGATCTCTCGATCAGCCATAATTAGTTTGATTTAATGGAAAAATAAAATTTCAATGTCTAATTTTTTGCATTCCACTTAGAATACATTTTTTAAATTTAAATATCTTTTATCGTGCTTCATGGTTGATTTGAAACTATTTAAAGATGCATAAGTTTGTAATGCTAATAATGTTTTCTTTTATCTGTTTTTAGCCCCGGCACAGTTTCACCAATTCCAACCGCAATCACTTCTGGCGGCAACTACCCAGCCGCAGTTTTCTTTCAAAACATCAAAGCGCAGCGGTCGTCTACTGTTGGTGGTAAATGGAGTCACTTTTTTTCGCAATCGACACCGCAATACGAAACAATACTGGAAGTGCAATCAGTACTACAAATGCAAATGTCCCTGTATAGTTGTGATAGACGAAGTGAACTCGCGCATGAACATGAAGCACATGCATAACCATGATATCAATAACGGTGGTGGGACTGGTTTGAATTTTGGGGCACCTTCATCTTTACTACCGGGAGCAGCGCTGCTGAGTGAGAACATGCTAGCCGTCTCCGCGGCTCCTTCGGGCAGCGGAAGTCATTACGACAGCATGGGCGGCCCCAGTGCTAGTCTGTTAAGAGTTCCATCCGTACTTAATGCTACGTACGCTCAAAGTGTACCCTCCCACAGGTTGTTTCTTACCAAGAGAGAATAAATACTATATATTGGCTGGCTAATTTTGATTTTCGCGTTTCATTATAACTGGTGTTCAACACCAGATGTCACTGACTGATCAAATATTCTAACGTTCTCAAACATTTTTCAGGTGCGGAGTTCACACGGATCATTAGCACCAAATTAGATCCGGACGTACCGCTTGAGGTGGCCCAGTTCGGAGTTTCACAGCGGGGTGCCAAAAAACTCCTCTACCATGGCTTCGAATACGTCAAGGATAGAGATTTTTCCGATTCTACCAACTGGCGCTGTTCGTTGTTCAGGCGGCGTCTGTGTCGAGCTCGGGCTATCACTAAAGAAATTCACGGGATCACCTACGTCCGATTAACCAACGATGCCCACTGCCATTCGGTTTCTGAGTACCGCAAGACGCCCGTAATGCTCCGCAGGCCCAGAAATGATAACTGAATCACTCACAGTGCAAATTTTATACGTGATATACAAAAGCATCCCCTAAATGTATGAGATTTTAGTAAAATTGAAAAGTTTTTTTGTCTTTCATTTTTTAATGTGCGTACAGTCATCGATATCGAGTCGCGCAATCTAATCTATTTCGCTCCCATCCCAAAGGTATCTTCGAACCGGCAGTTTTCGGAACGACCCGCCGCGGACAGCAGAAACTTATGCACGGAGGTCACGCCTACACCAAGGATCGGCAGTCGGCTCGCACCTGCAACTGGAAGTGTTCGCTGTTTACGCGGTTCAAATGTAAAGCACGCGCCATCACCCGGGAAATCAACGGGATAATTTACGTCAAGGTGACTAACTCGATGCACTTCCACCCGGTGGGTCAATACAAAATGAATTTCCGACGGATGAATCCGGCCACCGACAAGCGCATCGTGCCCGAAAATGAGCTCAGTGGACTGTTTGTGCCACCGGGATAAATATTTTTGAAATGCTGTGGACAAAAATGTAAATAAAGCGCTTTGAATGAGTTCGCTCTTTTCTGTATTCAATATTTTGATTACTGGGAAATTTGGAGGACAATTCACAAAAGTAAATTGAAACTAACGTATTCTTATTTGTATTTCAGAAGAGAAGTCCCGTTTACGAGGAATATCGGTTAAGTTGTCACTCTAATATGTGAACTTACCTTTCCTGGATGTTCTGAAGGGATGAGGTTAAGAAGGGATGAAGGCCTATTCCAATTCGAAATTTATAGAAAGCCGACGAGTACCATGAGGGTAATACCGAGAACCTCCAGCCCCTCTCGTTCCAGCGTAAGATGGCAGCGTTTCATCACATGATCCATCGAATTACCTATATTCCTCTCTCAACAGAAGGAAAAGAAAAGGAGATTCAATATATTTTCCAAATTGCTATCCATCCTAAGGAAAAAAAAAAAACAAATATTGCTTCAACAGAAATCTTTCTTTAACTCCCATTCAGAAGGAGTTTCAACAAAGCTATATGGAGTTCAATAGTGTCAACGCACTTGAATTACGACAATAGTAGACAAAGTTTGATATTGAGCTAGTGTTCACTAGCTCAAATAATCAAATGAAATTCATCTTAGAATTGACTAAAGATCCAGTAGATCTTTTTCATAGATCTGGTGTGTGCAGAATCAGTTGTTCCGACTGTGATAAGGATAAATCAAAAGGAAACTGATAGATAGATTCGAGGAACACTTGACTATAACTGGATTTGACTCCAAGAAGAAAACCTCCCTTCACAGAATTCAGACCTGCAGTAGCATTACACATTTGTAAAGCTGGTCACTCTACTGATCGAGAATATGTTTCGCCGATTCGGTCTTTGAATAGAAAGCATTGAAATTTTCAATCAAAAATCAGTTAATTCGTTAAACGGGAACACCGGACCAGGTCACACTTGGTTATTCAAATTCTGAGCTAAAAAGAAATGCAATAACTTACCTGACAAAACCCAGAATCGAGTAGAAAATGATGAAGCACTAACAGGCAACACCCAAAAAAGGGTTGGTAGACTCAAAAAAAAAGACAACAGCTCAACTGCCGAGCATTCGGAGGTTTTTGCTACCTATTAATTGATCAATAGAAAAAGCTCATTGAAGAAGATAGTAAGTCGCTATCTTAATAGCGGAAAAGGATGTTTGTATGATAACGAGGTGATAACGGGTATTAATTGTTCCAGAAGAAATCTAAGAGGACACATTTTGGCGTGCATTTGATCACAAAGAGGTTTGGAATAGAGATTTTCGCCTTTAGTCAGGGTATACCACTTTTTATGAAGCGTCTCTCTGGCCCTTATTCTGTGCCTCACGTGGGGTGATAGTAGTCGAGTCACTCGATTCCAGGAGTCGCTTTAAGTGAGTAATGAACTTTGGAAATTAACCTCTTTCACTTCACTTAAATCGACTATCGGAATAAAGTGATTGGAGTGCCGTGACGGTAAGGTGACTCGTCTATCGTCACCTCACGCGCGGCGAATAAAAGCCTCTGCAAACAAAATGTTTCCAGTACCATCTGAAAACTATCGGGATCGCAAATTAAGCCGAACGGCAGACTATTGAACTCGTGCTGCTATAATTTCATATACACATAATCCATTGATTTGATCGTTCAATCTGAAAAACTTCAGTATGACAAGAAAACTAGAGTATGAGATTATGAAGATAGTGGTTGAACGTTCGGTCGAAAGTTGAAGGTTGTTCGGCTAGAGATGGGAATACAGAAAGTGCTACTGGGCAGATGAATAAATTAGGCAGAATCATCATGTTCGGTTGAAATTTTTTTTTCATCACTCTCTGGAGAATATCCGGGTCAGAAGGGCAACCGAAAGGTAACCGTAAGAATTTTGGGTTGTGAAATATCGGTAACTTTCAAAAGAAATAAAATTTTACCAATTTTTAAAAAGGGGAAGAGTTTTATTGTAAGGTACAGTTTGTAACTGATAGCATTCTTCGAATTTCAGGCGAATTTTTGTCGTGAAATTTCATCAATACTAATAGTTTCTTTTTTTGTAGGTCGCCACCTAATAGAGCTCAACCTAGCCGCCCACCGTATCAACGTGATCCCGAGCATGAAGGGAAACTACAAGATGCTGATCGATGGGTTTTCCTATACCCGCAACGGGGGCAATGAGCACACCACCTACTGGACCTGTTCGCGGATCAAAAAGATGAAGTGTCGAGCACGGATAGTTACCTACGCTGGAAGTGCGAAAATTTGCCACAATGGTCAAAGTCACAATCACCCGCCGCCCAATCCCCTGCATAGGATTAGTTAATTACCAAGAGAGAAAGAATGAAATATAGCAAATAAATTGTTTTTTTTTTTTTAATTTGAAGAATCATTTTTTGTCCAAAACAAAATTTTGCAGACATTTCTTATTATTTTCCAACTAACATTTTCGTTTTTCAATCTTTTTTCAGAAGAAGTTGTGATAGTGAAGTTGGCCCGCGATGATTCTTGGGATCAATGTGAGGAAGAGGTCCAACAGTTCCCACTGGATCTCAAGATGGTGGTCGGACGCAAAGGACGTCCGATGCTGCTGATGGGTGGATATGCGTTTTTCCGCAACAACAGTAACAAGAACAAAACCTACTGGCTGTGCTCGAAAAGTCGATCTCTCAAGTGCCGGGCCCGTATTATTACGTTGGACGGAAGCTCGGGGCTAATCCTGAAGAACCAACACCACAATCACGATCCCACGAATAGTAGCAAGTTGGACGAGTGAAAATTAGATGCTTAAACGATTTTTTTTTTTGAATTTTTTTTCAGTTATTATGATTTTTGAAGTGAGGATTAAAGAAAATGAATTCCAAATTACGAGAAATAAATTTTGTAAAATAGTTGCACGTTTTGATTTCAATTCGGTTTAAACTTTTTTTTAAGTAAAACTTTGTGTTTCTAATGACTTTTCAAATTTATTGCAGATTTCCTTGTAATCCCCGTTGAAATCAATTCCGGTGGTAAGAAACGTGGTCGGAAGCCGAAAATTATCAAACAAACAATAGATTTGAACGTGATACTCTCGCAGCAGCAAGGAATACCGGTGGTGTACAACAATACTCGTTTCGGATCGGCCACGGTGACATATGCGAGCGAAATTTTCCAGTTTGCCTACAAAAAAGAAGGCCTTAACTTCTACCGTTGTATGAACTATCGTAAAGCGGGATGCGGGGCTCAGATTTTCATCAAAGATGAGCTCATATACTGCATCAGCGCCGAGCACAATCACGAAAAAAACGATCCGGCCAGCGTGGACGTTTGTGGGTCGTACCGAATCCAGCGGAAGAATTGATTGTGGCCTGATTGGTGTTTTATTGTTACTGAAAAAGCTTCCAAAATCTTTCTTACTCAATTTGAATCAATTACTATTAAGGATTTCAGTAGACCAATCGAGGTTTACAATATGTATTTGCTAACAAAATAGGCAGCATCAACATCAATGATGAAGAAATAGAAAAAAAAAACAATTTTATTATTTTTATGCTTCGAATGTATTTCTAGTTTCGTTTTTCGTTTAAAATTAGTTCGATATGATTTTAGAAAAAAAAACAATCGAAATATTTACCTCATTTGACATTTGACTCATTGGAAGCATTAACACCACTGTGCCTTAATTTGTTTTTATAAAAGTTTTTTTTTTTCATTATAAATGTAGTTTTCATTTGAACACGAAAACTATTTAATACTTTTTCTTTTTATAATTAACAAATTCAGGCTAATTTCTAAGTGCCTTAAACCAATGAAGTGCGTTTGAAATAAAGTAAACTCAATTTGCCTAAATTATTTGCAAATATTACTGTTTTTCATTTACTATTGAAAAAGGTTATAAACTACAATCTAATGAAACTCACATTCTGTTTTCGCAGGAGCACCGATGATACAGTTCATCATGGGACCACGGGGCACTATGCAGCTTGTTATAGAGAAAAACTCTTTCCAACGCTCTCAGGTCCGAGAAAATATCATTATCTGGACGTGCTCTCAGAAGAGAAATGGGTATGTAAATGATTTTTTTTTCGTTTTTTTTTTCAACAACATTATCCCCTATACTTACGAACTTTACTATTACAGGGGCTGCAAAAGCCGTGTCACAACCATCCGCGGGAGGCCGGGAATAGTGCGCTCCTACCGAAACGATCACAACCATTCGCCGAAAACGCGAAGACTCGGGCCGGAAGTCAAGGTCATCAGAACTACCCAAATGAAACTTTTACATAGGGATTAATTAGACGATAGACATTTCTGTTTTCTGAAATACATGGTTATGGAATAAATTTTTTTTTTGCTTAATTTTACTTTCGCTTTGCACCAAGTCGAGTAGGAAAAATCTCTTGCGATTATGTCTAATTCTAATACATATTTTGTTTTGTGATGTGGGTTCCAGGAATTAAAAAGGTCTCTGGAAAAATGTTTTTCCTGGAAGCGGAACACGACGGCTATGAGATTATTAGAGTGGAGGAACCGGTCGTCAAACTCCCGAAGTATTCCCCGGATAAGAGTGATCGAACCTCGTCGGCCAGCAACAAGGCGTTGTCACAGACCAAACAAACGGTTATCGCGGGCATTACCTTCCCCATAGCCGAGCAGGAGGACATCGAGCGGCTAGAGATGTTGGTTGTGAAGAATGATAACGTGAGGAAATCCTACGTAAGTCGTTGATCAGTGCTAAAGTCAACTGAAAGCAATTTTCAACTTATTTGTTTTTTTCCTTTTCTCAGGTCGACTTTTTGATGCGCAAGAAGGGCAGCATGTCGATTGTACAATTTATGCCCTCGGTTTTTGCCGACGAAGCTTTGGAAAGCTACAATTACAACGGATCGAATACCTTGGGCAAAATGAAGCTTCCGATGAGAGGTTACGAAATATTTTCCAACTGTTTTCTCGGTGAGTTTAATCATTTCAATTTATGTACTTTGAAAAAAGTGTGAGTTTTATTTTTTTTTTTATTTAAGATGCCTACGCCTCCGAAGGATTGGACCAAACAGAGTTGGCCGCACAGATGGCTGCCGCCATCAAACAGTGCCGCAATCGCATGCGCCAGAGAACGTTCCGTGCTAAGAAATCAATCAAGAAAATGCTCAACCAATAAGATTTATTACAAGAAATTTCTCAAATAAAACAGAAACAAAGATGCCTATGAAAAATATGCTTTCCGCCGTTTTGTTTAGCAGTACGCGTAATTTTTTAGATTCCTAATGAGAACTTTTGTTTTAGGAACGCAACGAACGTATGACCGCCGTTCGGCAATCCAACCGAAAAGATCACAGCGAGTTCCCGGATTCAACTTCCCTCTTCGATGCGAGGAAGACGTTGAACGTCTAGAAAAGCTGGTCACCATTGACGAGCACATCAGAGAACAATACGTAAGTTCGTTGCTTCAATTCCACAACCAGACCACCTTCAACTTGCCTCGTTACAGGTGCGCTACCTCGCATCGGTGAAAAAACCTCAGGAACGAGTCAATTCCGTGATCAACCAAATTTTTACCGACAAAGTGCTGTGCGATTTCACCTTCCATGGTTTGGTGAATTCCAGCTACTGCAAAAAAGCGATCAAAAATTATCTCATTTTTACCGATTGTCTAATAGGTAAATTCTTCAATAGAGAAACTTGAAAATTTGTTAAAAATTTTACGAACTTTTCGAATAATCCTTTCCATCCAGATGCCTGGACTGAGCACGGGGTCACGATGGAAACTTTGAAACCGGAGCTCATACGGGCGGTCCAACGAGCCAAGCAACATCTTTCCTCGGCCCGCTACTATCAGCGGTACAAGCCTCGGCTGTTGGCGAAGCGTAAAGAAAATTGGCACAAAAAGCGGGGGGCAGTGGAAGATGGCTCAGAGAATGAATAATGGTTGAAATCAAACAATACAGTAGCTAACTTGTTGTCGAAAAACATTTGTCAAGTGGTGGCTCCAAATAGTCGTACTGCAAGCACCTTTGGATTTCGTTCGTCATGTTTTTTATTACTCATTTTTTTGCCATTTTTTATATTCATAGTGTTTGTAGGAAAATGTTTTATAAACGAGTTCGCCATATGAAAGACGAAAACAACTCAAAGTGTGATCACACATGATGAATAAAATCGACGACTTTTTTTAACATTCCGTGTTTTTGATGGCCTTCGGGTAATATTGTGGTTAACAAATTAAGTGCCGAAAATGTATGAAAACACGTTGAGAGGTGGCTCCAGAGAGTCTGTATTCAAGTAGACTTGTTACTTTTTAATTCATTTTGGGATTTTTGTAAACATTTTTTGAGAGTTTTACTAAAATGCAACTTAATTGACACGTAGAGCGAAATTCAGTAAAAAACTGTAGTGAAAATAAATTATTTATAAAATTGGAGACATTTTGACGCCCTGATATTAGTAGCAATGATAAAAATATTTCATTATCAAACACCAGCAGATTATTGAAATCCATTGTTCGTTATTCCACCGGGAGGTTGTGATGAAGAAAGAAGATACACCAATGATCACGTAAATTATTGTTAATTAATTAATGTTAATAAGTGTGCACAGCTGTGCGTGAGATGTGAGAAATGTGAGAAAAACGAGAGGAACCGATGCCCATAAGGAATTTTTTTTTAAATGTACAAATTGTGCAGTTACTGTGAAACTTTAATCTTCATCATACCAAATACAAATAATTCTCTCTCTATTGCAATCCATCGATTTTCAGACGGCATTCAACTTAGAGAAAGTAGCTAGTGGTGGCTCCAGAGATTTAAAATGCGAGTAATCTAGATCATTCGTAAATCGGTTTGCATCTCAATCCATGAAAATGGGTATCGAAAAAAGGGTAGTGCCTCCAGAGAGTTTCAATGGCATATGCCTCTTTATCTGGTTAGAAAATACACCAGCTGCACAACTAATGAAGATAGATATTCATAACTCTGGAGAAGTTAGGAAATTTATGACCTCTTACACTGAAACACGCAATGTGCAATAGGATAATCTTCAAGGTCCACTTAAAAATATTTTGATCAATGATTAATATATCAAGAACCAAAAAAATAAAAAAAAAGATGAAAATAACAAAAGTGACAAAAATTCCAGAAATGACAAAAATAAAAAAATTACAAAAATGACAAAAATTACCGAAATGATGAAATAAATGACATAAATGACATAAATGCCGTAAATGACATAAATGGCATAAATGACAAAAATGACTAAAATCTCAAAATTGATAAAAATGAGAATTACAAAATTGATGAAAATGACAATGATAACGAAATATCAAAAATGACAATGAAACAGTAAATAAAAAACCAAAATGACAAAACCTACAAAAATGACTAACATAGTAAAAACAGATATTACAAAAATGACATAAATGACAAACATTACAAAAATAAAAAAAATGACTAAAATGGCGATAATGACAAAAATGATAATAATCAGAAAAAAAAGGCAAAAAGGACAAAAAGGACAAAAATGACAAAAATGATAAAAATGACAAGAATGAGAAAAATGACAAAAATGACAAAAATAACAAAAATGACAAAAAAGAAAAAAATGACAAAAGTGACAAAAATGACAAAAAAGAAAAAAATAACAAAAATGACAAAAATAACAAAAATGACAAAAATGACTGAACGTTCCAAAAATTGGGCAGCCCTTCTGTTTAACTTATATTTCAGTTATATTGGCACCACTGTCTATTTGAAGTGAATAGAATAAATCTAACCGTTGTGCAAGTCAGACGCGTTTTTTATTTCCTCCATTCTAGCTGAAAAATCATTCGCTTTTCCTCTCGCTAAATTTCTGAGCTGTGCGAAAAACATTTTGGTCCTAATCGATCCGGATAGCCTGAGGAATTTTGAATGATTTCCGGCTATCGAAAAGTTTATCGCGATTAAATTCGTACCGTGTGCGAAAATTTTCGGCTCGACGCCATTTTTGTGACTCTGTGTGTGTGCGCGCATCGCACAAGTTCAAAGACATTCCACCATATTGGTGAAAAGTGCTCGAAGCACAATTGTGTGAAGAGTTCCGCCATCTTGGCGAAGAAGTGTGTGTGTTCTCGTAGCACATTAGTGGAAAAAGTCCGCCATCTTGGCGAAAAGTCTGACTGTATAGTATAGTGTGTGTGCCCGTGGCACTAGTGTTAACTGGTCCACCATCTTGGTGCCGAGTGTGTGATCGTGCCCAAGGCACAAGTGAAAATAAAACTGTCAGCCATTTTGGCTAAAATTAAAATTGAATTGAATTTGAAAAAAAAAGTGTTTCCTACAAGAGGAAAAAATAAAAAGTGATTGCCACCTGCGGGTGCATAATAAAAAGTGCTACAAAATCAATGTCCGAATCGGAAACTCCTCATCGAGCTAATCCAGGCAAGTTTCCGAGGAATATTCTGCCATCTGTCGCAGAACAGAAAACCGCCCAGGCTTTACGTGACCAGCAGCGCAAGATGGCTCGGGAATTGACGATTCTTCTCGACCGCCGTGAATTGATTTACGAGAAACTGCTTCGGATAAATGACTCCCTCAAGCCTGAACCTGTGAGTATCCATTTACTAAAGCTCCACCTGGAGACGCTCCGAAAATGTGTAGGGGATTTCGATCAAGTACACATGGAAATCGTCGCTAGCAAGCCGAGAGATGAGCGAGAAGAACAAAAGGAGCAATATCTGCGTTTTGAGACACTCCACAACCAGCTTTATGTTGCGCTCCAAACAAAAATTGATTGTCTCACTCCCGCTCTCCCATCGACCAGCAGTAAAATGGCTCGACCAGTTCCCCCGCAACATGTGTACGTCCAAGCTGCCGCTCCGCAACTTCATGCTCCGTTTCCGGTATTCGATGGCAACCCGGAGAATTGGTTTAGCTTCAAGAGCCTCTTCCAGAGCATCATGCAGCGCTACGTCAATGAGATTCCTGCCATGAAAATCCTTCATCTCCGAAACGCGTTGTTAGGCGATGCCAAGAACAAAATCGACCAAGATGTCATAAACACCAACGATTATGACTTGGCGTGGAGGATTTTGGAAAACGCCTACGAGGATCGACGACTGATTTTGGATACACACATTGACGCCATACTGGATTGTCCGAAAGTCACCAACGAACATCGAGGTAAAAATATTGCAAAGCTGGTCGAAACATGCACCAAACACGTCGATGCTCTTCGCGGTCATGGTTTCCCAGTAGAAGGGTTGGCTGAGCTTCTACTTGGCGTTGGCTTTTCATCGTCAATGTGCTGTATAAGAAACTCGACAAAGATACCAAAGAACAATGGGAAACGAAACTTCCTAGAAATGAGCTCCCTGAGTTCCAAGAATTCATTGAATTCCTGCGTGAAAGAGGACGGGTTCTGTTGCGAACGAACTGCTCCGAGCACCCGAGCCAGCAGTCAATTTCCTCTTTTAGGCAGCGTCCATCAGTCCCACTAAAACCAGCTGCAAGATCATTCTTCCAGATGGCGAGGCAATCGTGTCCCTGCTGCAAGGAAGATCACTCCATCTACCGGTGTCCCAAATTCCAACAATTGAATTTGCCGGACAAGAAGGTTGTCGTCTCAAGGGCCAGTCTTTGTTTCAACTGCTTGCGAGCACTTCATCGAGTCAGAGAGTGTCCGTCCGAGCGAGGGTGCAAGGTGAAAGGATGCAATCGAAAGCACCACAGTTTCTTGCATCCCACCAACTCAACCAGTAGCGTAAAGATGCCAGCTGATGGTGCCGCTGAAACGCCAACACCATCTAAGTACACCACTGCAACAATGTGTGCTCACTTGGGAGCAGCCACAAAGCAGGTGCTACTATCGACAGCGCAAGTGCTGGTTGTTGGGAAGGGTGGCTCCACTGTTAAGTGTCGAGCGCTTCTTGACTCCGGATCCGACAGTCATATCATCAGTGAGAGTTTGGCCTCCAAGCTTATGATCAACATGCGACCAGTTGAACTTCCGGTTAGTGGACTCAACGACACTCAGACCCGTGTAAATTATACTCTCTCGACACGCATCAAATCATGTGCCAAAGACTTTACCACCTCCGAGCTGGAATTTTTGGTTGTGCCATCTGTGTCTGCCAACCTACCCCAATGCGAAGTACATACACGAACATTAGATATTCCGACCGGTCTTCCATTGGCAGATCCAGCTTTCTATGTCCCTGATCCGGTTGACGTAATCATCGGTAACGAAATCTTCTTCGACTTGGTACGAGATGGTAGATTGAAAATGAGCAACAGCAGCCTCACCCTAGCAGAAACAGAATTGGGCTGGGTGATGTCAGGTTCTGTTCAGCCTAGGAAACCCAAACCTCTTCCACGTGTGTGCCAATTGAACCATAAACAGGCCGAACTTTATGCGAATTCACCGTGGAAAGATTCATCGCAACCTGGCTATTCTTGTGAAGAAACGGTGCGTGCTAATAACGTTGGTTGGAAAGCAGTGGCGACTTGGAAGCATCGTGACTTTTCATCCAGGCGAAGACAACATCGACGGTACTGCTCAAATAGCTTCGGTTGATCTCGATGTCGAGACTCAACGGGGGGTGAATGAACGTTCCAAAAATTGGGCAGCCCTTCTGTTTAACTTATATTTCAGTTATATTGGCACCACTGTCTATTTGAAGTGAATAGAATAAATCTAACCGTTGTGCAAGTCAGACGCGTTTTTTATTTCCTCCATTCTAGCTGAAAAATCATTCGCTTTTCCTCTCGCTAAATTTCTGAGCTGTGCGAAAAACAATGACAAAAATAACAAAAAGACAAAAATAACAGAAAGGACAAAAACAACAAAAAATGAAAAAAATATCAAAATGACAAAAATTACAAAAATGACAAAATGACGAAAAGGACAAAAATTACAAAAATAACAGAAACGACAATAATGACTAAAATGACTAAAATAACTAAAATGACAAAAATGAACAAAATGACAAAAAACACAAAAATGACAAAAGTGACAAAAATGACAAAAGTGACAAAAATGACAAAAGTGACAAAAATGACAAAAATGAAGAAAATGACAAATAAGCCAAAGATGACAGAAATAACAAAAATGACAAAAATGATAAAAATGACGAAAATGACAAAAATTACAAAAATTACAATAATGATAAATATGACAAAAATGACAAAAATAACAAAAATGACCAAAATGACGAAAATGGCAGAAATGCCAAAAATGACCAAAATGACAAAAATGACAAAACGATAAAACTTACAAAAATTATAAGAATGACGGAAATTACAAAAATTACTAAAATAACAAATATGATAAGATTTAAAAAACAACAAAAATGATCAAATGACAAAAATTATAAAAACTGCCAAAAATGACGAAAATGACTATTATTACAAAAATTATCAAATTAACAAAAAGAACATATCTGACAAAAAAAGCAAAGTTATCAAAAATGACAAAATATTCAAAAATTTTAAAAATGACTTTACGAAGAAATGACAAAAATGAGAAAAATTACAAAAATGACAAAAGTGACAAAAATGACAAGAATGGCAAGAATGACAAGAATGACAAAAATGACAAAAATGGCAATAACGACAAAAATGACAATAATTGCAAAAATGACAAAAATTACAAAATTTACAAAATTGACTTAAATGACAAAAAAGATAAAAATGACAAAAATGACAGAAATGACAAAATTGTCAAAAATGACAGAAATAAAACAAAAATGACTCATATAACAATTATGACAAGATTGAAAGAATGACAAAAATGATCAAATAACAAAAAGACAAAAATTTTAAAAGAATGATAAAAATTACAAAAATGACAAGATTTACAAAAATGACTAAATCGACCAAAATGACGAAGAAGACAAAAATGACAAAACTAACAAAAATGTAAAAAAAAACAAAAATGTAAAAAATTACAAGAATAACAAATATAACAAAAATGGCAAAATGAAAAATAGAAAAAAAAGACAAATTGAACAAAGATGACAAAAAGTCCAAAGCTACAAAAGAGCTACCAAGAGAAACTTATGCCCAGAAAGAGAAATGGCGTGAATTGCACAAATTGTGTGAAAATTTAATCATTATCAAACCAAATACAAAGAATTCTCACTCTATTGCAATCTATCGTAATTTTCAGATACCAAATCTTCATGACAATACATGAATACATGACAACACAAAAATAACAAAAAAACATTAAAATTACAAAAGTGACCAAAATGCCAGAAATTACAAAAACGGAAAAAAATTACCATAACATTAAATAAAAATAAAAAATTTCCATAGATGATAAAAACGCTTAAAATGAAAAAAATTCACAAGAACCGAAAAAAATACAATATTAACAGAGACGACAAAAAATACAAAATCAATATGAATTACAAAGATGACAAAAAATACAAACATGTCAAAAATGATAAAAGTGAAAAAAATAAAAGTGACAATAAAGATAAAAATTACAAAAAAAAAAACACAAAAATAAAAATAAAAAAGAAACAATACAAAACACAAAAAACAAAAACAATAGAAAAAATTACAAAAATGACAAAAACGTTAAACAAGACAAAAATCAAAACGATTAATTATAACAAAAATGACAAAATAAACAAAAAATGACAAAAATAACAAAAATTACAAAAATGACAAAAATAACAAAAATGACAAAAATGACAGAAATGACAAAAATGTCAAAAATGACAGAAAAAAAAACAAAAATGGCTCAAATAACAATTATGACAAAAATGATCAAATGACAAAAAGACAAAAATTTTAAAAGACTGATAAAAATTACAAAAATGACAAGATTTACAATAATGACAAAACGACAAAAGACAAAAATTACAAAAATGACTAAAATGAAAAATGGAAAAAAATGGCAAATTTAACCAAAATGTCCAAAGCTACAAAAATTTAAAAAATTACTCAAACGACAAAAATAATAAAAAGGTCAAAAAATGACAAAAACGAAAAATGACCTAAAAAATTGACAAAAATGTCAAAAATTATGAAAAGTTGATAAAAACGACAAAAAAAAAATAGAAATTTCAAAAAATGACAAAAATTTCAAAATTGACAAAAATTACAAAAATGATAAAAGTGACAAAAATGATAAAAGTGACAAAAATGATAAAAGTGACAAAAATGACAAAAATTACAAAAAGGACAAAAATGGTAAAATGGCAAAAAAGACAAAAATGACCTCAAAAAACACAAAAAAATGGAAATGTCAAAACATTACAAAAACTTTAAAATTGACAAAAACGACGAAAATAGCAAAAATGACAAAAATGACAAAAGTGACAAAAATGACAAAAATAACAAAAATGACAAAAATGACAATAATGACATAAATGTTGAAAATGATAAAATTCTGACATTTTTGACATTTTCATCATTTTTGTTATTTTTGTCATTTTTTCTTTTTTTCATTTTCGTTATTTTGGTCAAAAATGACAAAAATAACAAAAATGACAAAAATGACAAAAATAACAAAAATGACAAAAAATGACAACAATGACAGAAGTGACACAAATGGCCAAAAAGACAAAATTACAAAAATAACAAAAATGACATAAAATTACAAAAATGCCAAAAAGACAAAAGTAGAAAAAAGAACAAAAATGACAAATATGACTAATGCGACAAAAAGGACAAATAAGACAAAAAATGATAAAAGGGTAGAAAATGACAAACATGAACAAAAATGAAAGAAACGATTAAAAATAACAAATACGATAAAAAGATACAAAAAACGAAACAACAATTGCTAAATTTTTAATAATTACAGAAATGAAAAAAATATATAATAACTCCAATTTCTTTTTTCAGATGATTTTTACCCGGAGTATTGAAATTCAAATAAACAAGAATGTGTCCAATGATCCATCAGGAAGAAGTAAATTAACAATTTTCATTGAGCATTGAGTATTTTTTCATGGAAATAAAATTTCGGAATTCTTCCAACGAAACGCTTTTTTCTTAAATGCTGAAATAAATTACAAATCAAAACCAAACTGACTCTAAAAATCTCAATTTTTCCTTTCTTCAGGACTGAACACGATTATCAAAACCGAACCCACTTCGTTCGACTCGAGTCCTTTGCAGAACTTTCCGCCGGAAGCACTTCTTGCTTTTTCACTGTTCAATCCCGGTCGGATGCTGGAATTGATGGGATTCAGCTTCCCGATTCGATGCGACGAAGACGTTGAGCGGCTAGAGAAGCTGGTCACGATTGACAATCAAGTGCGCGAGCAATATGTAAGTATTCAACAGATGTAATGGAGTAGTTTTATCGTTTACATTTTCTGTTCATCATTTCAAATTAGGTCCGCTTCCTTGCAACGGTAAAGAAGCCACGAGAACGCATCCACTCGGTTATGAAGAAGGTTTTCACTGCCCAGGCACTTTCCCAATTCACCTACCACGGGCTATCGACGGCTCAATGTGCCAGGAAAGCGATGAAAAACTATTCCGTCTTTACGGATTGTTTTTTGGGTAGATAAATCCGTCAGATATTTTCAAAGTCTAATCACTTAGAATAAACTTTTTTTCCACAGATGCCTGGCTGGGTCACGGTATTACGACTGACATGTTGAAGAACGAGCTTATGCGAGCGGTCCAGAAAGCCAAGCTGCACCTCAACAATGCCCGCTACTATCAGCGATACAAATATCTGCTGTTGGCCAAACGAAAGGAACGCTTCGATCGGAAAAGGCAGCTCGAAGGGACCGAAAGTGATAAAGTCTAGGTTATAAGATAGTGAGGTCGCGCAAGAAGAACGTTAAATAAACAGTCTGTTTGTTAAAATTTTGTTTGATTTGACGGTCTTCTGTTTTTGTTTTATAACTTTGGAATACAAGTTTCATTTCAACCTATACGATTTCAGGTGGAAAACTGGAAAAATGTATTAGGGTAGCAACAGATTATTCGAAGTTAATCTGGAAAACGGACAAGCTACAGACAACTCTCAAACAGAACCCTCTACCAGAAACCTCTTGTAAAGGTTACAAATCGCCTGCTGCTCAAGAACTTAACAGGCCAAACCAGAAGATGGGCCCAAGAAAAGCGATCCGTGTGGCTGGATTTGAATTTCCCCTCACCTGCGAAGAAGATATCGATCGATTGGAGCTGATGGTGAGCCGCAATCCCGTGATACGGAACCAATATGTAAGTTTGTTAACTTTTTTTTGGGGTTTTTTCTCCGTCAGTACAACAGTGGATGAGTAGGAAACATAAATTTTGTTTTCGTTTGCGCGTTTCCCTACAAAAGACTTCAACGCTTGTTAAGACAGAAACCTGCGAGTATCTATATAAGACAACAATTATTCCCTAGCCTATCATGGTTGATCAAATGCAGGAATGTGATTGCCTAACTATAACTATAGCTGATTCCAACTGAATTTACCGACTTTGCTGTTCTCATAGGTACAATACCTGGCAAGCAACAAGACCGCCCATCTGGACATCGCGCAAGTTTTCTATCGGTTCTTCGAGGATGATGCATTGGCGAATTTTATTCGTACAACAAGAATAGAAAGTGACGGTAAAAATGGTGTTCCCGGGCGTAGAAAACCTTTCCATCAGTACGCAATATTTGGCTCATGTATGCTTGGTTAGTATAAGATTGAATTCAAACAACAATTACAATATACAATCCCGATTTTGATCATTCCAGATGCCTGGAAAGCTCATGGTATCAGCGAGAGTCTGCTGGAAGAATCGCTGAAGAAAATTCTGCAGCCAATTTCGAATCAAAGATACTCCAATAATTACAAGAAACGGAAACATGATGACATTACGGCTCGGCAAGATCGGTAGTTTCCAATTGGTTGGAAATAAATGTTTTTCTAACTTTTCAAAACTGTGTTTAACTGTTTTACTTGACTATTCGTGCTTTTCATGTCTGTGTGTCCACCTGAACAGAACTTCGTGATCGTACCACGTACCATGTAGGTCCATTCTAAATACACAAGGGAACAGTATTTTGCTGCCAACGTTTTAACGACTGATTTTACAAGACATTGGCGTCCTCCAAATCATTCGCCACCTCTAGTTTTGGTGATATGACGTGTGTAAATTTTAAAATTAATCAGTTTCGATGATAACTGATAAACTAATAAACCTACATGACAACTAAGAACAGATTTTCGAACCTATTTATTATCTTTCATTCGCATGCTGTGATGCAAAAATAGCAATATTTCTATCACATACGGCTGAAATAGAAACAGTGCTGTAAAACAATAAAACACCCAAAGATCTTGAAAACATTTTTGCATGGTAAAATTTTCAAAATGTGCCACAAGTGTCAAAATTTCTACCACTTTTTCCCAACAAGAGTGAACTTGCTCTTAAAGAAATATCAAACATTCAAAATCTTCTTAAAAATTTCGTCAAAATCCTTGTTTTGCAAAACCGGTAAAAATTGACAAAAAGGAAACTTCTATAGCTTTTTTCAGAATTCAAAATTACTCTCGGTCTTCCGGAAAGTTGATCATTGAATTAAAACATATTAAAACCTTTATTTTCAACATCTTTGTTATGTTTTATTGTTTTGCCTAAAAAATGCTCCAATTTATTGAATGAATTTCACCTATTTCCAGAAGTTATCTGTTGTTTTATTTCGAAGTTAATGGTTCAAAATTTGAGAAATATTTGGTTTTATTTCGTTCTTGTCTTTTAATTATTCTGTCATTCTTGTTGCTTAATCATTTTGTTGATTTTCTGTTTTTTTGTCGTTTTTGTTATTTTTGAAATTTTTAAATATTTTGCTAATTTTGCATTTTTTTCGTATTTGTCATTTAATAAGTCTTCCTGCTCGTTATTTTTGTCATTTATGTGTTTCATTTTCATTTTGATCCTTTTTACTGTACTTCTGATTAGTATTAGTATAAATAGGACGCAATGTATTGAAATAAAGTATTCCAGTTTCTACCACCAAGTAGTAAAGATCTCTCCTTTCCACTGCCCAAGTGCTGCACAACAGGTTATGGGCCCAGCACTAGTGGAAAGGAGGAGAGAAGTGGAATCATCAGCGGCAGGAGGACGACCTGGTAGTCGTTTGGAAGTGCGTCGAACCTGGTAACCGTTTGGTAGTGCGTCGAGCCTGGAAGCTGATTGGAAGTGCATCGAGCCTGGGACCGTTCGGAGGCGTCGAGCCGGGAATCCATTCGGAGGTTATAATGCCTGGAATCCGATGGAAGGTGGTCGTGCCGGAAATCCGTTCGGAGGTGATCGAGCTGGGAATCCTTTCGGTGGCGTCGAGCCGGGAAAACCATTCGGTGGTTTCGAGCCGGGAAACCATGCGATGGCATCGAGCCGGGAATCCATGCGGTGGCAACGAGCCGGGAATCCATGCGGAGGCGTCGAACCGGGAATCCGTTCAGAGGTGTCGAGCCAGGGATCCAATTGGAAGGTGGTTTAACCTGGTATCCAATTGGAAGGCAATCGAACCGGGAATCCGTGCGGAGGTGTCGAACCTGGAATCCGTTGGAGGTGGTCACTGGGAACGCGAAAAGCCTTGAGAATGGGCTACGGAGCGTCAAGCCGACGGGAGGTTGTCGTCGAGCGAACCGAAGGCAGGTTGTCGTCGAGTGAGCCAGGAAATGGTCGTCGGGCGAAACCGGTGGAAGGTCACGTCGTCGAGCCAGAACCGTGTGAGGTTGTCGGACCAGGAGCTTGGTAGGTCGTCGGACCGGGAAGCCAGCTGGAGGTCGGCAAGCCAGGAGACACGGGAGGGAGGTCGTCGGGCAGGTGCTTTGGAGGGTTGTTGGTCCGGAGCCATTGAGAGCGGACTGGAATCACTGGCGGTTCGTCGTGCCGGGAGCCATGGAAGGTTGACGGGCCGGTGCCGTGGAAGGTGGTCGAGTTGTAGACCAGGTGGTGGTCGTTGGACCAAGAACCTCTGGTGGACTTACGAACCAGGAACTACGGAAGGCCGTCAAATAGGTGCCATGGAAGGACGTCGGACTGGAACGCCAAGTGGAGGAGGTCGTCGGGCTGGATCCACTAGGAGGCGTCAGGCCTCAGGAGGAGCGTCGAGGCGGAGAGCTTCGATTCGCTGCGAAGGTCAAGAGGAGCGTCGAGGCGGAGAGCTTCGATTCGCTGCGAAGGACATCGAGCCGTGTGAAACGATATCGGTTGCAAGGAGGGTGTCGGGCCAGACGGAAGTTTGCCTCGAGTGATCCACAGGAAGGTTGTCGTCGAGCGAAACCAGAAGAGGGTCGTTGAGCTGAAGGCTATGGTCGTGGTCCAGCACAGAGCTTTGCTGAGCGGTGAAATGCGTGTGTTGAGGAGGAGTGTTGAGAAGCGTGTTGCTTAGCGGTAAACTGCGTGTGTTGAGGAGGAGTGTTGAGATTCGTCTCATCGAAGCAATCGATGAGATGAATAACAACACACGCATGGTGGTGTTATTAGAAATAAACAGTTTGGAAATGTAACCATAGAGATAGTATTAGTATAAATAGGACGCAATGTATTGAAATAAAGTATTCCAGTTTCTACCACCAAGTAGTAAAGATCTCTCCTTTCCACTGCCCAAGTGCTGCACAACATGATTCCTGTATTTTATCAATTTTTGTCATTTTCGTATTTTTTTTTTGTCTATTTTGTCATTTTTGTAATTTTTCTCAAAGACAAATTATTTTTAATTTTGTAATGTCATTTTTGTCATTTTTATCATTTTTTTTTTTTACTTTTTATCATTTCATTATTCTTTACCATTTTTAACATTTTTTCCCTTTTTCTAATGCATATCGGTAATTGTGGTCTCTTCTTGTTGTTGTTGTCATTTTTATAAGTTGTATCTTTCTTTTTTTTTGTAAATTTGGCATTTCTATGAAAATTGAATTGAAGATGTGTTATATTATAAAAATTTGACATGCTGTGAGTCAGTTTTGTCGCCGTTCCTAAAATATTTTATGTATAAAAACAAGTCGATTTACTGTCATTTTTTTCGAAATAATACCAGATTTCAAATGTTTTACCTATACAATTTCCAAAATCACTGGCATAAAAAACTGAACATTGATTTAAATGTACCAAAATTCAATGTTTTTAGTTTCCTAAGTATGTGATTTTTGTTTGAAAATGCCGAAATACCATAATACTAAAGTAACTTTACTCATACTTAAACAATAATGGTATATTTTAGGCCAATTGCTCTACAAAACTTTAGCAGCAAACGGATTGTGCCTCTCAGGAAGGATTCATTTCAAGAGGGGCGATTTGAATAAATACGTGTGGGTCGTCTCGTAGCACACAGCGAGGGTTCAAATCATGTAGAATGGTTGCTTGAGGGAAAAATGTTCATGAGGCCTCTTTTCACATTAATGAAGTTACAGTGGTTCATTCCTCAAGTTCATCCGAAGTGAAGTTTTTTAACCTAAAGCGACTCTGGAATCGGATGACTCGGGTAAACTTTCATGTCGCAAAGTGTCTCAAAATGTACAATATATTGGAACACCAAATAATCTACGTCGGGCCCTAAGAGCACCTGTATCCGTTGTCCAAACATCCGATTTAGACGCAAATTCCGACCCAAGCAACCGCATCCTGTTCCATTATACCAGTTTCATCTCACATTTTTTTAGAACTGGTATACTGCCCCTACTCGCATAACAGTCCCATATGAATTTTCGTCATTTTTCATCTAACCTGACAGTTCGTCATTTTGAACATTTTACTTCAATATAAAACAATAAAAAAGAGACTTTGTTCTAGAAATTACGAAAAAAAATATCAACTAGTGACTGTCCCATATGAAATATACCCGCATAACAGTCCCATATGTGAAATACCACGGATGTAGTTACCTTACTATGTTTCTTTCGGTGAAATGATCTTTGATTTATTTCTTTAAGTCATTTAAACGAGATGCAACTCACTTGATGTCGAATTATGCACACTAAACAGTAAATTTAACTACAGTTTTTGAAAGGCAGGCTAAGATTAAGGAAGGATGGTCTTCCTGTGAGAAAAACTATCAGAAACAACTAAAAACCATGATAAAATTCAACTTACAATGTGGAATAAACAAACTACATTTATAAGTTCAGAAATGATCAAATTTAAGTCTTAGAAGGTAGCTTAGTGAGCAAATCATATTCTGTATGGGACTGTTATGCGAGTAGATCTGAAAAAGGTCTCGAATATGCCCGCATAACAGTCCCATAACAAACAAAAATGGTGCTCCAGACCTTACCAGTTGCCAAATTTCGAAAAATTAAGGTCCTACGATTTATTATTGTTGTTGGAAGCACTTTGGGCAGTGGAAAGGAGAGATCTGTACTACTTGAAGGTAGAAACTGGAATACTTTATTTACTATCCTAACATCTTATTTATAGGAAAACCATCCCTATGGTTACATATTTGATTGTTTATTTATTATGTGCATGTTGTTATTTGTCCCATCGATTGCTTCGATTGGACAAATCTCAACACTCCTCCTCAACATACACATTCGCAGTCTTTTAACTGCCTCCGGTGGCTTCTCCTGAAGATGGGGCTACTTCTCTTCAACGCACGTACCGGAACACGCTCTCGCCCCTGTTGCAACGCGATGACCTTCCATGGCCCCAGTTTGACAACCTCCCCCGGGATCTGGCACGACGACCTCCCAATGGCTCTGGCCCGACGACCTTCCATGGCTTTGGTCTCAGCGCTCTTCCTGCGGCTCGAAGCTTTCTCCTTCGCCTCGACGCCATTCCTGAGGCCTGCCCCTCCCAGTGGCTCCAGCCCGACGACCTCCACTTGGCTTTCCGGTCCGACTACCTTCCATGGCACCAGCTTGGCGACCTTCCGTGGTACCCCGCTCGCAAGTCCACCAGTGACTTCTGGTTCAACGACCACCACATGGATCCTGACTTGACCACGTTCCATGATACCGGCCCGCCAACCTTCCATGGCTTCCGGTTCGACGACCTACCAGTGGCTCTGGTTCGACGACCGCATTCGTGGTCCCAGCCCTACGACCTTCCATGGCACCGGTCCGACGACCTCCCAGTGGCTCCGGTCCGACGACCTTGTTTGGTTCCGGCTCGACGCTCTTCTATTGGCCCGACGCCTCACCAATGGCTCGACGACCTTCCTCTGGCTCCCGGCTCGCCGACCTTCCTATGGATTCCGGTCAGCCCGCAATGGATTCGGCCCAACGACCTCCCTTGGCACCTGTTCGATGACCACCGTTTTTCCTGGCTTGTCGACCTCCACCCGGCTTCCCGGTCCGACGACCTTCCAGATGGCTCCTGGTCCTACAACCTTCTACGGTTCCTGGTTCGTTAACTTCCCTTGGCTTCGGCTCGTTGTCCTTCCATCGGCTTCCTGGCTGGATGACTATCCACTGTTGATTCCGTTTCTTCTCCTCCTTTCTGTCGCATCCATCGTCTCTTGCGTCCATCTTTCGATTTTAAATCTGCAACCCACAATTCCGCAAACTCGTTCGTAACACACAACTTGTTTGATAAACGTCACTTCGAAAACTGACGATTTTCGGGTTCACTAATTTTTCGTCGTTCTATGCTAGAGCGAGAGCCGAGGGCCTCTCTCTCGCATTCCATACGAAGATTGCCTTCGGTACAATACGAGTCACGAGTCGCTTCCTCCGCTCAATCTTATGGAACGGCTCGGCCTTATTTAACGATGGGAGTGAACGGTTTCGCAAATGAAAGTTCGGTTTTTATATTCCCTCCTTTTCATACCCTACTGGCAGTCGTTACTGCGACGTACAGTAAGGTGAGGGAAGCGTTACTGCACTGATAAAATGAACCATTTATTTTTTACAAGAATTATTTTATTTATTCGTCTTATACTCTACATGTCCTCCCTCCCCTACTCTCGAAGTTAACTCAATTTGAGTTATTCAAAAATATTATACAGTACCATGTCCTCAAATTTTTTGGGTTTCTTAGTTTCCCTTTTTGGCTTTTGATACGAAAGGTTCGTCGGTAGAACTTCGCTTTCTGTAGGAGAGTTTTCTAGGATTTGCTCGTCTGTCGAGGTAGCCTCCGGATGGGTATCAGTTCTATCATTTGGATGTTCTTCGCTGACGAAAGATGAATCTGGAATTCGTTTCACATCCTGGACGCCCCGGGCGTACTGAATACCTGAATCACTTCTTACAACTACCTTTGCTCCGTACCGTGCCAGTACAGTATATTCTTCCTTAGAGAATTGGGGGTCCGTTTTAGTTTTTTTAGGCACTGCAATGTAAACTTTATCCCCAGGCATGATATCACTCTCCATTGCGCCTCTTCGCTTATCAGCGTATTTTTTACTTTGCATCTTTGATACGGCATCGGAATCCCTTACGGACGTTCTATCCAACTCAACGTGTTTCTTCGAGTCCCATAGACTGGGAAAAATCCCACGATATCTCCAGCCTACGAGGAGCTCAAACGGAGTGACTCCCAACCGTGAATGGGGTTTCATCGTATTGTGAATGTGTACGTATTCCTGCAGGGCTTCCTTCCAATTTCTACCAACATCGCGTGCTGCAGCAAGGGCTTTGATTATCCCCTGATTCTGCCGCTCTACGGATCCATTGGACTGCGGGTGCAAGGGAATTGATTTGTAAATCCTTACACCTTTTTCTTCCCAAAAACTGACAAATTCATTTCCTTGGAATGGGGGTCCGTTGTCGCTTTGGATAGAAAGCGGTAATCCCCAGGTGTGAAAAATTTTACAAAGTGCCATGTTTGTGGTTTTGCAATCAGTTGTTTTTAGCTCGACAACCGCCAAGTACCTAAAGGCCATATAATCGTTAAATTTATTAAGTTGTCTCTAGAGTTTCAAGAAATTGATTAAGTTACCTGGAGTACGTGTCTACGCAGACTAAAAGCTCACCAGAACTACAACCGGGCACCGCCAAGAAATCGATTTGCAGCATTTGCCATGGGCCATCTGGTAGTTCTCGACTGGTTAATGGGATTGGTGGGTTTCGCTTGGAGATAACTGTACAAGTTTTGCACTCTTTAACGAATGACTCGATACATTTTCCCATTTCCGGCCACCAAAAATACTCCCTCATGACTCTTTTCATGGCCGCACACCCTATGTGGCCTTGGTGCGCTGTGTCCAACGCTCTTGAACGAAGGCGCGCCGGGAGCACTATCCTATCGTCCTTAAACACAATAGGTCCTAAAGACGTCAGGTGTTTAGCTTGAGCTTCGTATTTACGAAGGTGTTCGGGCCATTTTCCAGAGATCATGGAAGCTATGATTTCAAGTAGATCCGGGTCACGTTCTGATGCAACTTCAACGTCCTTCCAAGTGATATTCATGAATCCTCCGTCGATAGCGTAGAGAAGATGTCTGTCGTTGTCCTCGTCGAAGGGTTCATCAAGTTGCGTTCCTATCAACCGAGATAGGGCGTCCGCAACATTCAAGTGGCTTGGAATGCGCTTTACGTCGAAGTCGAAGCACTGGAGCCTTAATGCCCACGACTCGGCTCGTGAAATCGCTCGTTTATTTGCTCTGTGACCCTCGCCGAAAATATATTCGTTCGCCTCCGAATCGGTTCTGATTGTAAACCTTTTGCCTGTGAGGTAGAAAGCGAATCTTTCTACGGCCCAAACCATGGCAAGCGCTTCTCTCTGAGTCTGAGGGTACTTTTTCTCGACATCTGTGAGCGCTTTTGAGGCGCAAGATATTATCCTCGGGATTCCGGCTTCATTAAATTGGATGAGCACTGCTCCCAAACCGATTGGGGATGCATCCACGTATAGTTCCGTAACATCTGATGCACTGAAATACCCCAGTGAAGAAATCGATTTGAGGGATTCGTGCTTCAAGAAAAGAAATTCTCTTTCTTCGTCTTCCGTCCAATAAAAGGTCTCCGATTTTGCCAGTGATCGCAACTTTTCAGTCTTATCTGCTCTCTTGAAAATAAATTTTTCGGTAAAGTTCATCAGTCCCAAAAAACTCTTCACTTCGAGCTGGGTAACTGGCCTACGAAACCCCCTTATAGCTCGTAGCTTCTCTTCTTCGACCCGCATACCGTCGTGAGCAAGCGAAAATCCGAGGAACTTTACTGCCTGTTTTCCTATCACGCTTTTTTCTTCGTTGATACTAACATTATGATTCCGTAGTCGAGAAAGTACCTCCTCCAAATTCCGATCGTGCTCTGTTTTCGTTCTTCCGTGCACAATGATATCATCCAAGTAATTGCGAACGCCCAGACATCCTGCAAGGACCTTAGTCTGAAGGGTTTCTTGAAAGATGTCGGGAGCGTTGCAAAGGCCGAAGGGAAGTCTCCTGAAGCGGAACGTAGCATTTCCCGCATAGAAGTTTGTGAGGTGTCTCGACTCTTCAGCGAGTTCCACGTGGAAGAACGCGCTTCTCAAATCGATGGTAGAAAACCACTTTGATCCGTGTAAATCTGTCAATATCTCCTCTAGAGTTGGCATTCGAAATGGGGTCCTTATTATTGACTTATTCGGACCTCTTAGATCCACTACGAGACGTATGTCGTCCTTTCCTTTGGGGACGACCAAAAGCGACGAACAAAACGATCTATCCATCGAATCAGTTACTTCCTCAATTATTCCTGTCGTCAACAAGTCATTTAATCTGCGTTGAGTTTCTGCTCTGAATGCTAGAGGGATGTTGGTGAATACATTTCGGGATGGCGGTTTATTCTTATCGTAGCTCAACACAACGGCAGGGACATTAAACTTCGGGAACTCTTTGGATGACGTCACGACAAATATTTCTCCAGGAAATAATCTGGTCCGGCTACTCTGTGTTTCGGTATAATTGATGGGCACATTGAGACCGATCTGAAGAATGCTGTAGCGGATTGCAGTGTTTTTTCCTAGTAACGGCCGAGCATTTTCAATTACATAAAATTTTTCTAGGAAGCGTGGGCGATCATCGGAAACGTGTAATTCGGCCACAAACGTTGCAATCACAGGTATTTCACCGGGAGTTGCATACGCTCTAAGTGGTTTGTCTGTGCCGTTCGTAACAGAGAATATCTGTTCCTTAGTCGTATGGTTGCTCATGAGTACCTTGAAAACATCGTCACCTACTGTATTTACCTCGGCACCCGAATCCACCAGAAACGTCACACATATGCCCGCAATTATACCAAGAACAGTTCCATCGTTTGTTTTATCTGCTGGCCATGGATTTGAACAGTTACTCATTGTGAAAACTTTGAGAGTTTCATTCTGTAAAAAGAGTGTCTGTTAGACAAAATCTTCTGGACAAGATTTAATTTTCTATAGGCAACTTCGTCTTGGAAATAAAATAAAATTAGACTTGTTCAAAATCCATTTCAAATTTATTGATGACAAAAGAAATTTAACAAGTTCAGTAAGAAATATAATAAGTCAAAAAATGGGAATGGAAACTTCATTCACTTACGGGATTTTTAGCATCCTCCTGATCTATATCGTCCTTAACAATCGCCGCGATCTTTCTTGGTCTAGAAGTACATTCGATTTCTTCGCTGATACGTCGTTTAGGTTGGGCTGGACCAGGAATATTGGGACAAGCACGTTCAATGTGTCCCAATTTTTTGCAGTTACGGCAGATTTTTTCTATAGCACTGCATCTCGATGGTGGATGGAATGTGCTGGAACATCTCCAACACGGATTCAGTCGTGGTGTAGTATTTCTTCCCATTCCACGGTTTCTGAAGGTGCCTTTTGGATTTTGCCAGTTTCTATTCTGTCCTGAGTATCTGGAGTTACTTTGTGATGCAAGTTGCGAATCCATTCGATTAGGGAAGCTTGATCTTCTTTGGTCTGCAGAGATTGCGGCAACTTCAGAGAACTTCGGCGTTGGGGGATGGTTTAACGCAAAAACTTCTTCGTTAGCTCTATCCAGTTCGTATGAGCGCACTCGGTCGAGAAGGGCATTCAACGTTCCTCCTTTGCGCAGCATTTTTCTTCCAGCTTCGCGAATTTTCACGTTCAATGCGTGTTGTTGGATCACATCCGCCACATTTTCCGAAAGCTGCTGTTCGTCAAAGCTACAGAGCTTAGCTGCTCCAATGACTCTTTTCACAAACTTCACGTCAGATTCGCCTGGTTTTTGCGTCATTGAACGGAGTTTTTGTCGCTGCATTAAATTGTATTCACGAGATCCGAAGTAGCATTGTAAGCGATATACGGCATTTGAAAATGGGGCGGTAACAGCATCCGGAGCATCTGCAGAAGATGAAATCCCTTCTAAAACCTCCAAAAGCTTAGGACCTGCCTTCACCCGGAAAATATTCATCTTGGTCGTTTCGTCTGTTACGCCGGCTAGCTGCAGTGACGCATCCAATAGCTGCTTCCAAATTTCGTAAGTCCTTTTGTCAATCTCGTCATCATTCTCCCCAGGCTTACACTCCGGAATGTTCAAGGAAGCGATCGACAAAGTGTTGACTGTCGCCACCAGCGATGATTCCGCTACATTAATTCGCTGGTCGTCACGCATCGTAGAATTTCTTCGCATGAAACTTGTACCAGCTTCGCCGAGAGCAAAGGAATTCTCCAATTCACGTTTTTCCTTTCGGGTTTGTTCTAACTTCGAAGCAAGGCTAGCACTTCGCTTTTTCTCGGAAACTAAGGCTTTACCTAGGCTTCCGTACCCTTTTTGAAATAGTGACCTAAAATCGGGTAAATTAAGAAATTTAGCGTCATGTTCGTTTTAATCGAATGAAATTTTCTTTCAAATTTTATAACTTTACTGAAGAGAAACTATTTGCGTTCATGAATTCGTGTTTATAACATTTGTTCGTTTCGTTGTACTTTGCTTCTGGCTTTTCGTACAAGAGAAAATAAAGTCCAATAAAGAATATACAAAAAATTTCTTGAAAACAGCCGAGTAGTGCTCTCATACTGAGCCAATGTTGTGATACTCGAAGGACTTCGTTTCAACAGCATGATTTCCACCCAGAGGAGCTGCTTCCATCAGCCACCCAGAGCCGATGTTGTTCCACTCGGAGAATATATTTTCAACAGCGAGACTCCCACCTAGAAGAGCTGCTTCCATCAGCCACCCAGAGCCGATGTAGTTCCACTCGGAGAATATATTTTCAACAGCGAGACTCCCACCATCAGCCGGCTGCTTCCATCAGCCACCCAGAGCCGATGTTGTCCCACTCTGAGGACTTAATTTTTACGAGCTGATTCCATCAGCCACCCAGAGCCGATGTTGTCCCACTCGGAGGACTTAATAGCAACAGCAACACTCCCACTCAGAGGAGCTGCTTTCATCAGCCACCCAGAGCCGATGTTGTCCCACTCGGAGGACTTATTTTTACCGAGGCACTCCCACCCAGAGGAGCTGCTTCCATCAGCCACCCAGAGCCGATGTTGTCCCACTCGGAGGACTTAATTGCAACAGCAACACTCCCACCCAGAGGAGCTGCTTCCATCAGCCACCCAGAGCCGATGTTGTCCCACTCGGAGGACTTAATTTTTTTACAGAAGCACTCCCACTCAGAGGAGCTGCTTCATCAGCCACCCAGAGCCGATGTTGTCCGACTCGGAGGACTTAATTGCAACAGCAACACTCCCACTCAGAGGAGCTGCTTCCATCAGCCACCCAGAGCCGATGTTGTCCCACTCGGAGGACTTAATTTTTACGAGCTGATTCCATCAGCCACCCAGAGCCGATGTTGTCCCACTCGGAGGACTTAATAGCAACAGCAACACTCCCACTCAGAGGAGCTGCTTCCATCAGCCACCCAGAGCCGATGTTGTCCCACTCGGAGGACTTATTTTTACAGAGGCACTCCCACCCAGAGGAGTTGCTTCCATCAGCCACCCAGAGCCGATGTTGTCCCACTCGGAGGACTTGATTTTTTACAGAAGCACTCCCACCCAGAGGAGCTGCGTCCATCAGCCACCCAAAGCCGATGTTGTCCCACTCGGAGGACTGAATTGCAACAGCAACACTCCCACCCAGAGGAGCTGCTTCCATCAGCCACCCAGAGCCGATGTTGTCCCACTCGGAGGACTTAATTTTTTACAGAAGCACTCCCACTCAGAGGAGCTGCTTCATCAGCCACCCAGAGCCGATGTTGTCCCACTCGGAGGACTTAATTGCAACAGCAACACTCCCACTCAGAGGATCTGCTTCCATCAGCCACCCAGAGCCGATGTTGTCCCACTCGGAGGACTTAATTTTTTTTACAGAAGCACTCCCACCCAGAGGAGCTGCTTCCATCAGCCACCCAGAGCCGATGTTGTCCCACTCGGAGGACTTAATTTTTTACAGAAGCACTCCCACTCAGAGGAGCTGCTTCCATCAGCCACCCAGAGCCGATGTTGTCCCACTCGGAGGACTTAATTGCAACAGCAACACTCCCACTCAGAGGAGCTGCTTCCATCAGCCACCCAGAGCCGATGTTGTCCCACTCGGAGGACTTAATTGCAACAGCATCACTCCCACCCAGAGGAGCTGCTTCCATCAGCCACACAGAGCCGATGTTGTCCCACTCGGAGGACTTAATTTTTTACAGAAGCACTCCCACTCAGAGGAGCTGCTTCCAGAGCCGATGTTGTCCCACTCGGAGGACTGTTGAATTCACGCAAAGCAAACACCATATTATTGTTTTACATTAACACCATACTGAGCTGATTCCTCGCTGAAGAAAAAGTAAAATGGCGTCTCAAAGCCACACAGAGCTACTTTTTCAGTTTTGTTCACTTGTAAATAAAATGGCGTCCTGAAAACCACACCAAGCTATCTTTTGATCTAACAGAGCAAAATCCTACAGCGAATCAAAGCTGAACTAAATTCGAATCTCTTCTATTCTGTTTACTAAGTAATAAACTTTACTTACTTCTTGGGAGCTTTTTTGATTGCGCCATTGTCGCATCCATCGTCTCTTGCGTCCATCTTTCGATTTTAAATCTGCAACCCACAATTCCGCAAACTCGTTCGTAACACACAACTTGTTTGATAAACGTCACTTCGAAAACTGACGATTTTCGGGTTCACTAATTTTTCGTCGTTCTATGCTAGAGCGAGAGCCGAGGGCCTCTCTCTCGCATTCCATACGAAGATTGCCTTCGGTACAATACGAGTCACGAGTCGCTTCCTCCGCTCAATCTTATGGAACGGCTCGGCCTTATTTAACGATGGGAGTGAACGGTTTCGCAAATGAAAGTTCGGTTTTTATATTCCCTCCTTTTCATACCCTACTGGCAGTCGTTACTGCGACGTACAGTAAGGTGAGGGAAGCGTTACTGCACTGATAAAATGAACCATTTATTTTTTACAAGAATTATTTTATTTATTCGTCTTATACTCTACACTTTCCACTAGTGCTGGGCCAATAACCTGTTGTGCAGCACTTGGGCAGTGGAAAGGAGAGAACAAATTAACTGTTTGAAGGTTAAAGCTGGAATCAACAGTGGATAGTCATCCAGCCAGGAAGCCGATGGAAGGACAACGAGCCGAAGCCAAGGGAAGTTAACGAACCAGGAACCGTAGAAGGTTGTAGGACCAGGAGCCATCTGGAAGGTCGTCGGACCGGGAAGCCGGGTGGAGGTCGACAAGCCAGGAAAAACGGTGGTCATCGAACAGGTGCCAAGGGAGGTCGTTGGGCCGAATCCATTGCGGGCTGACCGGAATCCATAGGAAGGTCGGCGAGCCGGGAGCCAGAGGAAGGTCGTCGAGCCATTGGTGAGGCGTCGGGCCAATAGAAGAGCGTCGAACCGGAACCAAACAAGGTCGTCGGACCGGAGCCACTGGGAGGTCGTCGGACCGGTGCCATGGAAGGTCGTAGGGCTGGGACCACGAATGCGGTCGTCGAACCAGAGCCACTGGTAGGTCGTCGAACCGGAAGCCATGGAAGGTTGGCGGGCCGGTATCATGGAACGTGGTCAAGTCAGGATCCATGTGGTGGTCGTTGAACCAGAAGTCACTGGTGGACTTGCGAGCGGGGTACCACGGAAGGTCGCCAAGCTGGTGCCATGGAAGGTAGGCGGACCAGAAAGCCAAGTGGAGGTCGTCGGGCTGGAGCCACTGGGAGGGGCAGGCCTCAGGAATGGCGTCGAGGCGAAGGAGAAAGCTTCGAGCCGCAGGAAGAGCGCTGAGACCAAAGCCATGGAAGGTCGTCGGGCCAGAGCCATTGGGAGGTCGTCGTGCCAGATCCCGGGGGAGGTTGTCAAACTGGGGCCATGGAAGGTCATCGCGTTGCAACAGGGGCGAGAGCGTGTTCCGGTACGTGCGTTGAAGAGAAGTAGCCCCATCTTCAGGAGAAGCCACCGGAGGCAGTTAAAAGACTGCGAATGTGTATGTTGAGGAGGAGTGTTGAGATTTGTCCAATCGAAGCAATCGATGGGACAAATAACAACATGCACATAATAAATAAACAATCAAATATGTAACCATAGGGATGGTTTTCCTATAAATAAGATGTTAGGATAGTAAATAAAGTATTCCAGTGGTTACATATTTGATTGTTTATTTATTATGTGCATGTTGTTATTTGTCCCATCGATTGCTTCGATTGGACAAATCTCAACAATTATGATAACCTAGAACATATTCCATTAAACGATTTTTGTTTATGCTGAAAGCTGTGGTCACAATTTAAAAATGTATTTCAAAATAGAAAAAGCTGATTTTCTCGCTTGCTCGTTTTTGCATATGGGACTGTTATGAAAGTAGGGGCAGTATAAGGATTGCTCCAAAATTGATGAAATTTGGATCCAACTTGACGCAGTTCTAAACCGTTTGACAGTTAATGAAACACGAGTGGGGTTTCCCGTTTTTTCACTGGATTGGATCTTATTTCGTTTGCTTCAATTCTTGTATAAATTAGACCCACGAATAGATCACGGATACAGATGCTCTAAGGATATCTGTGTCCTCTTAATGGCTGTCATTATTCAAATTGATCATGTGTTTACTAATTTTTATTATGAGTTGATGTCCCTTATTCACAGGACATGCATGTAAAAGCATGCGCCGATTGTGTATATGTTCTCCGAAAATTCTGAATAAAATATAATAATAAGGAAGTTGGTTAAAAACAAGCATCCATTGCATTTTCTTTTTTGAGCGTGAGTGACAGATTGTTCGCTTTTTGAATGGTCCATCTCGCCATTCATAAAATTTGCGAAACAAAAACAAACGCCATTACGGCGGTGTCGGAAAAAATGTTAAAAAACGGTGCAAATAGTTGTGATTTTGGATGAAAACCAGTTAAATTGCTTCCGCTGAAGTTGTGGCTTATCGGGATAGTGTTTTTAAGTGAAATGAAGCCTGATTGCCAGTGGAATTTGAAGATTAAAATGAGTGGTTTCAGCTATTGTCCCAGCTGTGGGTGGCACTGTGTGGAGTGGGTGGCCAGGAGGAAAATCCCATGAAGATGAAGATGTAAAATTTGGTGAAAATGAATGTTTTTTAGTAATACATAAAGGTAGCGATTTGGCGATTTTTTCAAACTGATGGAGATCTAGGTAACTTTATTTGACGATAAGTATATTTAAATGTGAAATGTTAGCCAGAAATCAAAATTTAAAAATGAAAAATCTTATCTAAAAGATTTTATTTCCACAACATGGACAACCTATGTATCCAACATCTTATGTGGTAAAAGTGTCACTAATAAATACAAAAAAAGACAATCTTATGTGGTATCCAAGTATGAAAAAAAAACGCTTTAATTTTATTGAAAACGCAAATCTTATCTTTCAATTTTAACTCTGTTCAATTTTAACTCTGTTCAATTTTAACACTGTTCAATTTTAACTCTGTTCAATTTTAACTCTGTACAATTTTCTCGACTATTTTCAAGAAAATACCCGTCAACAAGCCCTGGTTCCCCGAACTATAGCATGGAATTTACAAACATTACTTTGTTTGCGCTTTTGAATGAGCTTGGACTACAGGACCGGATTAACTTCTATCGATTTCTGATGCTGTTCCAGCAGCTAGTCCTACTGGCTTAGAAACGTCCCATCAACATGTATGACTTTACTCTGATGGCGATCATCTGGTGAGCAATGAAATACTGCTGTTGGTGATTTATTTGAAATGTCTAGATCTAATAGAAGTAGAATTGCGTTTCTATCATGCTTTATATTAGATTCAATTGACTTCCATTTCGACATTTTTCTAACAATTTTGTGTTCTCTCTTCTTTAGATTGATTATTTGTGCCTATATAATCGATATGCAAAGGGAAATCAAAAATCAAGGAGTTAAAAAAAGGCTTTATTGATGTTTGTACCAGTAGTACATGCTTGGTGAGTATCCGTATTGATTGGCTTTCTTGTAAAATGCCTCCCAAAAGACACACATTTTTGTGAAACACATTTTTATGAAACATTTTCATTCATTTAATGTGAGTTTTTGGGACAAAAAGGCAAAAAGACTTAAGTCATTCGTTTTACTATAAGTAGTGAAACTTTTGAACGCTTAATATCCAAATCATCTTTTTTGCAGATGCTCGTTTGAAACTGCAAAGTGACATGCAAAAGCTAATTTGTTTAATGGAGAAAGAAATGTTCTCCCTCTACCCATGCTTTATCATTCACCTGGAATACAGCACGAGCCGTCCAAAAAGTGAAAAAAATCTCTTGACTTTTTGAGCAAAACATTTCAAATATATTATAACGTTTCTAAAAAAGTATTATTTTCAATTAACTTTGTTACGACAAAAATGAAAAACACTACTACATTTTTTCTCGTATTTATTCCACAGCCGATTATAAGTTATTAGCGAGAGGCATCCCATCACAGCGTGCAACACCGTCGCATCGAATTGACAAACGAGGAACTAATTTGCTCAACAAACAGCTTGCCGAGGCCTTTAAGTGCTACCCGGGGGCTAATGATAAGGTGAAGGTCCGCGTAGAAGGTTTCGATTTTCCCCTCAATGACGAGAGAGATATTGAACGACTTGAACAATCCGTTCGCAACGACCGGCTGCTGAAACAAAAATACGTAAGTTTCAAACGATGAACCAGCCCTTGTTCGTACAATGTACCTAATGATATATTTACAGATCGATTATCTAGCGACAAAGAAACCACCAGCGGTTGACCTCGTCGATGGATTTAGTTTGTTCTTCACGGACGCTTCCATGGTAAACTACAATTGGAACGGAATATCCAGTCATCGGTTTCCCAAAAAAGCCATGAAGAATTACCAGATTTTTACTTTCTGTATGCTTGGTGAGAACTGAAAACAATTGACAATAATCTATTTTCTTTTCTCAACATTCAAACGATATGGTTTTTATTGTGTATTCTTCCAGAGGCTTGGCCAGGGCTCAACTCGGAACGTCTTGCGTCGAAGATGAAGCGAGCTATCGAAAAGATCAATAACAGACGCAATGTGCAGCATTCCAAGCGACGTCGTAAAGCGAGAATCAATAGTTTGGTGGAAAATTTCGAGATCCTCTGAAAGATGACATCAAAAGCCGAACTGACTGAAATGTCGGAAAAAAATATAATTTACGCTATTAAGTGTCTAGGTTATCGTTTTAACTTTCGAATGTTATCAGTTTAAGTAATGAAAAACTTTTCATCTCTAATCTCAGATTTGACGATTTCAGACACAAGTTAGGTGAAATAAAAAAATGTTTTTAAAACTATCGTTTATAACTTTTTAGAAACTTAGAACGATTTACAGTTTTGTCTGATATATGTCACCTAACGTACGATTAAATATTTTGTTCTTTTTTTCTATTTTGGAAATGCTGCTCGAAAAGATTCATCGAATCGGATGTCGCCGACGTTTTGGTCCGAATATGAAAGATCCGATGTTAGGAAATTAATTAACAGCTACACGTTCCCCATCAGCGATCCGGATGTATTGGACGATTTAGAGTACGCAGTTAGGAAAAACCCACGCACCAGAAAAAAATTCGTAAGTCGACGATCATTCTCTGTGGGATAAAATATCTTACCAATTTCATTACCTATACCAATATCAATAATTCAAATTTTCTCTAACAGGTCAGTTATCTCCGACGTATCAAAACGGTCGACGAAGCACTGAGCGATGGAAAGGTTTTTGGTCGAATTTGCGATGACTCCGCTATATTTCCCTATTTCTGCTATTCGACTACCAAATTTTCTGCAGACGGTAGAAAACGTCGAGCTTTGCGTGATTTCATGGTTTTCGGAGCCTGTATGATTGGTAAGCTGATGGATGAATTTATGTATTTGATATGTTTTTTAAGTCTAATTCATTTTATTTTGTTTCCAGAGGCCTGGGGCGACCACTCTGATATCGATCCTTCGACTTTACCGAACATAATGAAACGTCTGATAAAACGAATTCATGTTCGGAATTACGTTCGTCTAGGTCGAAGTCAAAAATCGGCAAATGTACAGGATGACATTAATACAGCAAGACTGTCCAAACGTTAAAATCGTACAAATAATAAATATTAGCAACCAACATTGGGTCACTTGTATTTTTTTTTTATTTTAAAAAATTCAACAGAACAATCATTTTAATTATATTTTGTTTTGTAACGATTTTTTTTGTAGGGCCCTCTTTCCATCATCGAGGCGAGGTTATGCCACCCCACGGATCCACCTTTTTCCCGCAAATGCCAGCCCGATTGACAGCCTTAAGCGAGCAGCGCGGCTCCGGCGTTGATGGATTCAGCTTTCCGCTCGAAACGGCCGACGAAATCGAGTGCCTTGAAACGGCCGTTCGAGAGAGCACTATCGTGTGGAATCAATATGTAAGTGAACCACTTTTTATACTAGACGACATGTGGAAACCAATTTAGTTTGAAATTTTGAAATTTTCGAACCTAGCGTCAGCTTCTCACAGCTATTTAAACGCCACAAAAAAAAAATTGAAATTTTCGAACCTATACAAAAAAATTGAATTCATCATGTGGGCTGAAATGATGAGTTTCGCTGTTGAATCGTTTAGCTTTGATTTTCAAAATTTGACTCAAAAGACCATATAAAAAATTGAAATGATATGCAGAAGCCTTAATTTGTAGCCAAGACACCAATGTTTAGTACCGCAACAAACCATTGCACTATACAATGTCGCCACTGTTAGCAAACAACTTGATATTAGCTAAGACACATCTGAGTAACCTGATCAGGCAGTTTTCGGAATTTTAAAACTTTATCACTTTGAACACGTGCCCAAATAAAATAATTATCAATTTTTAACAGTTTTTATCAACTAATGGAGAATGTTTTCCCGATTCCCATCAACAGGTTAACTTCCTGCGAGACAAAAGAACAACTGTCATGGACATACCCGATATGATGAAATTGCTTTTCAAAGATCAATCACTGGACGGATACAACTTCAATGGTACCCAGGGCAAAATACGCCAGAAGAGGCCTCTCAAGATGTATGCTATTTTCATCGACTGTATGCTTGGTATGTTGAATTTTGGATTGTTTCGTATTAAGGTTTTTTCATTTGTTATATTTGAAATGATGAATCAGAGGCTGTTCAAAATTCTTGTGTATTCTGCATGCCACAATTTTATCTGTCTTCTCTCCGCAGAAGCCTGGCCAGAAATGCAGAACGATGAGCTACAGAAAAATATTCGCGCCGCTGTAACGGGAGCCAGAAATCGCGAACGCGTCAAACGCTATCGTGAGAATAAATGGCGCCGCGGACTGCTACACAGCGTCATCGATGTGATCGATACGAAGCCAGAAGCCTTAGGATGAAAATGTGTTGTTTAGTGAATAAGTTAATATTTTAAAGAGATGTGAGCAGCCTCTATTTTGTCATGTAGAATGAAAGCTGATCTGTCAGTCGCTTTAAAATAGTTAGATAGCTTTTTAGTTTGCTAATCTTTTTCGATATTTCGATATGATTCGCTATTTCTAGTTGCGTGGCCTGAGTTCACTCACGAGCAGATGGTGACCATTGTCGGTGATGCTGTAAGGAAAACTCGCTATCGCTATTCGAAACGATTGTACCGGGCTACTAAAAGGCTAGAAGAGGAACAGCAAATATTCGAACCACGGACGATATGGCTTGGAACCCCACAAAACAAGAAACAATAGGGCAACGATAGAAACCTTCAATAAAATTGTTATTTAGTAAACTACACGTAAAACTCATTGTATTGCGAAGCTTTTAACAGTTGTTTCAATTGTTTTTTCTCTAAAGTAAAATGTATCCATCCTATTCTAATCCATATCAATTCCGTTGCAGTGTTCAAACGGATCCAATTGTTCAAGCAGACAGCCCAACAAGGAGTCGACAATTTCGCCTTCCCAATCCCAGATGCAGACACCATTGAACGACTCGAAGTATCAGTGCGCATGTTTCCCAATGTTCGGAAACAATATGTAAGTACTTATTATTCTCAATTTATGGGAAAGACTAATTTTTTAACTATCGTCCTCAGGTGGATTATCTGCGTCGAGTGAAAGAGCAAACGAAAGACATCCCCAAAGCGTTCCCTGTCCTGTTCTCCGATACAGCTTTGGAGTTGTATAACTACAATGGCACCGGACGAAAGGAACGCCGAGCAATGCGGGACTACCAGATATTCCACGACTGCATGCTAGGTTTTTGTCCACAACTCATCTTTCGCGTAAAAGAAATCAATTGCTTACAGATGCTTTTTTTTCTTTGCCTTCTTGTACCACCAAACAGAAGCGTGGGCCGAAGATGGTGTCAATGTGGACAGCCTTCAAGAGAGCATCAACATCGTCATCAAACGAGCGGATGGGCGAAAGCGAGCTAAACTGTTCAACTTTCGACGGAAAATTTTTCAAAACGTTGGAACAATGTTTTCAAATTTTTCCGACATACAGTCATGAAGCACGGGACTAGCAATAGCCCAAAATAACGAAAGCAATCTATACATTTAATTTATCCCGCCATGCTAACTGGATTTCGATGCAATTTATTTATTTACCTAGTTTTATTTAACTTTTCCTGAAAAATAAGAACGTTATTTTTCGTTTTACCTACAAGGGCAGAAAATAAAATTTTAACTAGATTTTTAATGTTCATTTACCAATTTTTGTATTTTCTGGAAATTACCCAAACAGCAAAGCTTATTTGTTATTACTTCTAATAGTTTTTTCTTCAATTCTAGCTTCGATTCGTTTGGTGAGTCAAGATAAGCTGCTTTCGAAAACTCAACCCTCTTCTCCGGACCACGATCGCCCAGCAAGCCCGGTACCAACCTATGCCGCGTCACGTATTAATATTGCTGGATTTAGTTTTCCCATCGTGGATGAGGCCACGGTAGAAAAGTTGGAACTGGCCGTCCGCAGCAGTTGGCCCGTTCGTCAGGCTTACGTTAATTTGTTGCGATCTCAGATGTCACGCCGCTCGGATGCCCAACGGATCTACGACATTGTGTCCAAACGCATATTCACTAATCGAGCGCTGCAAAACTACTGCTTGTCAACCGATCGGCAACCGTACTTCAAACAAGCTTCACGCAAGGCGATGGTTAATTACGAAATTTTCCAAGGCTGTATGTTGGGTAGGTTGGCAAATTGGTCTCATTAACTTACTTCAGTAACTCCAACTTCTTCCCCTTCCAGAGGCATGGTCTGCAATGGGAGTTGATAGTGCGGCATTGAACAATGCCCTCCGAGCGGTGGTCATGGTCATCAGTAGAAAACTACGGAACACCGTCGTTGGCAAGCGGTACTAAACGGCAAAAGCTTCGCTATCTATTCCAATATAAGTGAAAACTTTCAAAAGGCTGTGTTCTACAATGGGAAGAAAAATTTGAAATTCGCTGTGCTACAGTTTGTGATATGATTTCTCAACATTTTCTAGTGTACCTACAACTAATTAATAAAATATCTACATTTTTATTGCTCATTCTACAGAACACTAAGAATCATTCTCCGACAAACCCTTATATCACAAACTAATCAACTAAGGGTCTTGATTTATTATTTTTCCAGGTTCTGTGGAGAAGATACCAATAATAGATCCAAGTCACATCAAGGTGGAATACAATGAGGATAGTGAAGACCTACTATATTCTCCACAAACGATGTTCTCAACTTTCAAAGCGATAACATAACGGGATTTACTTTTCCAATCGTTGACGAAAAAACGGTGGAAAAACTGGAGGCTTCCGTCAATTCTAATCAACAGATTCGCAACGAATACGTAAGTACCTGAACTATACCTTATTCGAAGCGAGAACTGTGGAAGCTAACTTGAAGCTTGAATGTTTGCAGATTAATGTTCTTCGACTGAAAAAGCCACCAGGCATCGATCTGTTCAGTGTATTTCATCGGCTGTTTGAAGACGAAGCCATGTACGGTTACAACTTTTCCGGTATCGCAGTCAGTCCCTACAAAAGAAAAGCAATGAAAAATTATTCCATTTTTGTCGAATGTATGCTGGAAGCGTGGAAGTTCGACGGAATGAACATTTATCTGCTTAGGGAGTCTCTCAGTAAGATTATCAAATCTATCAACTCACGCAAACGATCGCGTCTATACATTTTGAAGCACAGAAACAGGACATGTCGGAAGAATTTGAGGAAATAAGCTGGATAACCGTCTTCAATAGACACAAAGTATTGCTTAGTACTGGTTCTCATTTTCTAAGAACTTTGCAAAATAACAATGATTACAATATTCGTCCCGTTATGCATTTGCAAAAAAAAAAGAAACAGGTGAGTGTAGTAGAAAATGTATCTTATCTATATCCTGAGTTAAGATTACTTGGCTGTTTCGACTTCAAAATATTATATTATTAAAATATTTAGGAAAGTTCTCAAGAACTGCAATGAAGACCGTATTAAATGATAAACTTTGTTTTATTTTCAGATCCGCCTGAACTACTAGTTTACTGATGATGTGATATCTACCAAAAAGTTACTTTAGAATATACTGAGTGTACACGCATATGATGTGATGCCAATAACGGTCTTGTCAAGTGGAACGAATTGTTATTTTTTGTTTAAACACTAGCTTTTTAAATACTACTGAATGATTTCTGCTTCATTCTGTTCTACCAACATTTGTGTTCTAAAATATATCATTTTGTATTACTTAGATGACAACCTTCTCCAAAAGAATCTTTCACTGAACAATAAAATATAAGAGTTTTTTTTTTAACAGTATCCCTATCTTTCAGATAAACCACGCTGCCATCTGGTAAAGGCTGAGGCAGCTGAAGAATCTTCATTGGAAGATGCACATGAAGAGGAACAAAACGTGTGTATGAACTTGTCTAACGTCCAAGAAAGGTACAATACCGATACGAGATTAGACCCAGCGAAAGCAAAACAAAAACGAAACGAAAAACCATCATCATCACCGCTGGTGATACACTGTCAAGATCCAAATATGGAACAGGTGGAGTACATCGAAGACGACGAAGAGGAGGAAAAAACTGGCAGGCCGCCCATGATCAACCAGGTCCACCAGCGGGGTGTCGTTAGTGGGTTCAATTTCCCCATCTCGGACGAGGAAACGATCGAACATCTGGAAGCGACCGTCAACTGGAACGTCCGAATCCGGAACGAATATGTGAGTATGATTGCACGATAATTTTGTCAAGTGTAGAATGTTAGGGGGAAGATTTTGACTCAGAATGGCAAGATTTGCTTCTGAAATTACATTCAGGCGTCCTTGAAAAACGGGGAATCCTGGATGGCCCGTTTTCAGGATTCATTTCAAGATTACTTTTTTTGGTTTTTGATAGGAGTTTAACCCATTCAGGTCATTCTTCTTCGATGGAAATGGTGTTTAACCCTTTAGGGTCATTGGTGGTAAATTTTGGTTCAGATTGTAGATTGTAGAAGTTTGGCTTTGCGAAGGAAACCCAGAACTATGGTTTTTGAGATTACTTTTTTCCGGGATTTTACGCATCAATGGCTTATTCACCCCACTTCTTTTCGAGATCACCTGACTTGATTGTTGGCTAGAGACTGGAAAGGTCAGTTGTGCTAGCGATTGCTCAAAATCGTTTGTTGAGTATGGCTGTCATACCTATACCAGTGCCTATACTGTGTATGTCGGTCTGGGAGCGCATGGAAGGCATAATTTGGATGCCATATTCATTCTTTTGCAAAAACGCGTACAGCTCGGATGCATTGGAAATTTAGTCGAAGTGTTTTTTATCGAATTAGCGACGTGCGGTGATCCAAAAAGGAAGTTATAAGTTTAAAAGTATTTTCGTTGTGAGGAAGAAGTGTTTAATATAGAAACTATTAGTGATATCACAGTTTTTAAATCGAAAACGCCGAAAGGCGAAAGAGACGCCAGTATATTGTGTAAAGTGAGGTTAGATAACGAAATGTGTGGCAAAGTCGTGAAGATTAAAATGGCCGCCATATAAGGTGAAAAGTGATCATGCTAAGTGTAAACGAAAAACCACCACCGAAGGGTGGTGACACCAATATGGATTGCAACGATCCAAACCTCACTCAAGTGCCTACAACAAGCGATTCTAGGAAGAGCGTACAGAAGGAAAAGAAGATTGATTACTATTATGAAAGAAACGACCAGGGGCCGTATCGTGTAATAGTTGAAGTAAGCGACACCAAAGGAGGATCAATTCGTATTAATAAATTGTCCCTCGCAAACACGCTACGGAAAATGCCGATGTACAGAACGCACATAATTGACCTCAAAACCATTGGCTGGAATAAAGTGCTTGTGTATATGAACAGCTACCAACTTGCGAATAAATTGACCTACGACCAGAATTTCATCGAAAAAAATTATCGTGCGTATATACCCAGACACCTCATCTCAGTTACGGGAGTTATATCAGATGTCCCTCTGGACATATCCGACGCAGAAATTGAGGACGGTTTACAAGCGGAGTACCCGGTTTTGCAAATCTACCGAATGAAAAGACGCATCGAAGAAAAAGATATACCAACCGAGCGAATAAGCATTACATTCAGAGCTGCCAAACTGCCAGAATCAGTCAAACTCTTCTGCTGCACGCTAAAGGTAAAGACGTTCTTTCGTAAAACAAATATATGTGGTTCGTGTCTTAGATACGGGCACAAAACTGAGAACTGCCGAGGCAGAAAACGGTGTTCGAAGTGCACGAGAAGTCACGAAAAAGAGGAGGACTATCATAGCTGCAAGTTGAGGTCCGTTGTCTATATTGCCGTAAAAAGCACGCGACCACTGACATCACATGTCCGGAACGCACCAGACAAAACAACATACAAGCGATTCTCGCAAGAACAAATCTCACCGCCCTGGAAGCCGAAGAGCAGTTCCCCATCCAAACAAACAACTACTACGAAGCTTTGGTTGGTGCCAGCCAGGACCCAACACCAGCGGAATCGGCATCGTATGCCGAAATGACCGCGGGTAGATATCAGTACAACAAGCCAACAATTATGCGAAGAAAGAGGGAAACAGTTCCGGAAAAATCCATCATCAGTGAAGACGTAATACTGCTTAGGGACAAGAAAGCAAAAACCAACGAGCAACACGACGGTACAGCACTCTTCAACAAATACCGGACGTCTAGTGCCGAAAAGTGGAAGGAAGAATTCCGGAAAGCACATCAAAACTATCTACAGGAGCCATCTACATTGAAACAAACAGGAGGAATCAAGAAAACGCTGGTGGATGAATCACGGAACCGAGAGGAACATTTTTCAAAGTTTGTATCAACCCTCATCGATAAAGGTAAGTTAGATCCAAAAAGTCTACAGGTTACAGAATAGAAATGAAGCAATTATATACTTACACAAATAAATAAAAACAAAACGTATAACCTAATGAAAATACTACAGTCGAACGTACAGAGTCTAGGAAAAAATAAAGATGAAATACTTAGAACACTAAATAAAGGGAAATACAGTCTTGGCATTTTTTCGGAAACCTGGACTAAATGTGCGGAAGAAAATACCAGGTTATATAATATCAGCGGTTTTCAAAAGATACTATGTTCTCGCGATGACGGATATGGAGGTGTGGGTGTCTACATTCGTAATGGCATATCATACCAAAACTTGAATATTTCACATCAATCCAATAATATTCAATTAATAGCCTTAAAACTATTACGGGAGAATCTTGTCATAGTCGCACTGTATATGGCTCCATCGACAACAAGTTCGGAAATCGAAAACTTCACAAATTTACTATTCACGAAACTTCGTTCACACAGAAGGGTGTTAGTAGGAGGAGATATGAATTGCCACCACGTTGCTTGGGGCAATGACTGGAGCGACAAAAAAGGAGCGACTTTGCTAGATGCTATTAACGACTCAAATTGTATACTACTTAACAATGGAGCTAAAACTTTTCTACCACTCGATACAAGAAAAAAACCAACTGCAATTGACCTATCAATGTGCTCAAATCATCTTTTCAACTCCGTTGAGTGGCGTACTCTACAAGAAACAATTGGAAGTAGCGAACATTTGATGATCGAAATAGAATTTTTAGGGATGATTAAAGAAACACCTTTCTTTATAAACATGAAAAAGGTTTATGAAGAAATTTCGAAACTTGAGAGCGATGACATTAATAACATATCTGACCTGCGAAACAAAATTCAAGAGAGTGTGTCAAACAATCGGAAACCGAGCAAGCGTATCCCAAAGCCATGGTGGGGTACAGAGGTGGAGAATGCTTGGTTAGAAAAACAGGAAGCAATGCGGGTTTTTAGCCAGAATAGTACTTTAGAAAACGCTATAGAAGTCAAAAAAAGGACCGCAATATTCAAACGTAAAAAAAAGGAATCAAAATTAAAACAGGTTGAAGAGTTCATTGAATCTATTGACCCCCAAACATGCTCCAAAGTTCTGTGGACAAAAATTGGGAGGCTGACAGGTAAAAGAGCAGGCAAGCAATCTAATAATCCGGTACAAGAGGACGTAAACATGGCTAACCAATTCTTTGATTTACATTTTGGACAGAGCGAGGTAGACTTAGACGTACCTGTTTCTTACGGAATCACATGCCAATACAACTTGTTGGACAAAGAAGCTTGGTCGAGAATTTTAGCCAAAAAGAACTCTAAATCGGCACCCTCGTCAGATAGGATTACTTACGGAATGCTTAAAGTATTAGAACCAAATATTGTTAACACTATCATTAGAAATATTAATGAAATGTTCAGATCAGGAACACTAACATACCAACTTAAGGAGATCAAGGTAATAGCCATCCCTAAACAAGGAAAAGATCAGTCAAAAGTGGAAGGGAAAAGACCAATCTCGCTGATACCAACAATAACGAAAATTATGAACTCTGCCGTGTTGGAAAGAATTCAACACTTCATAGAAGATCACAATATTATCCCAAAATTATCCTTCGGATTTCGGAAAAACTACTCCACAACTACCTGCGTGAATTTTCTTATAAACACGATTAAGAACAACAAGCGCAATGGACATATAACGGCAGCGACATTCGTTGATCTGTCTAACGCATACAATTCCGTTAAATGTGACACCTTAGAGAAGATCCTGATGAAGATACAACTCCCCCCAGAATTAACTATCTGGATAGTATCGTTTTTAAAAAATAGAACAATCACTATGAAGGTAGGAGAGCTGAACATAACAAGAATGATCTGTAATGGCCTTCCGCAGGGGGACGTTATGTCGCCATGTCTTTTTAACATCTATACGTCTGGGCTGCACCGAAACGTCGAAGAAGGTACGGTACTACTGCAGTATGCCGACGATTTTGTGATACTTACCAAAGGGAAAACAATGGAAGAATTGCGAAGTAAGACCCAGTCAAGTTTAACAAGGTTTATCCAACAAACAAGAAAGTTGTCGATGCAAATCAACCCTAGTAAAACCAAAATTTTAGTTTTCAAAGGGGGAAAAGTTAATTTCAATATAAAGATTAATAACGAGGAAGTAAACACAGTAAATACATACAAATATTTAGGAATCACCCTGGATCGGTTGTTAAATTTCGGCGGACACATACGAGACCTGAAACGGAAAATTCTGGACAGGCTCAACATGTTAAAGATAATAAGTAGCGTTCAGTTTGGAGGACATCCTCAAACCATGGGAGTAATCTTCAACGCACTAATACGAAACTGTATTGAATACGGAGTATCCATACTCAACAACGCAGCAAAAACCAATTTACGATCCATACAAGTGTTGTTCAACCAATGCTATAGAAAAGTGACGGGTTGTAGCAAGACTACACCCCTAAACAGCCTTTTAGCTATTGCTGCTCAAGAACCGTGGAACATCCGAAGTGAGTTCGTCTCATGTAAAGAAATAGCTAAATCCGTAACCCATCAGAATCCGGTCTATGAACAACTTGTTGGAACACTGCAACGATCAGAGGACAATGAAAGACTAAGTTACTGCGAGAAGTTGTTCAAAGAACACCATGAAATATTCGGTGCTATCAGCCCAGTACGATCGATCCCTACTAATGAGAAAAAGGTGCCTATCAACATGGAAATCGGACTTCGAGTCAGCAAACAAAACACCAACATCCAAGAAATGAAGCAAAAAGTACTATTCCTACTGAATGGCAAGTATAAAAACCAAGCAAAAGTATATACAGATGCATCAATATCAAACGGAGTTTGTGGTGTGGGTATATTCATAGAAAGGAATAATCAGCAGGTCGCTCTCAAGTTAAAACACCAAACAAGCATCATGACGGCGGAACTAGTGGCTATACAAATAGCAACTAAACTTATTGAAGAAAATACTTTAACAGGGGCAGTAATCCTTACTGATTCCCTTACATCGTGTAGAGTACTGAGTGATGCGCAGAGAAAAAGAAACAAGAGTGAGCTTGTACACAGTATCATCCAAAAATGTTTAAAATGTGATATAGTAATCCAATGGATACCAAGTCACATTGAAATAATAGGCAATGATAGAGCAGACAAACTAGCTAAAATTGGTACAACATCGAGTGAAGAATCAAATCATCAAATTCTTACAAAAGATGCCGTTCTTTTATTCCAAACATTTAAAATAAAATCCGCTAACACCTGGTACAACGATTACGCAACGACGAAAGGACAGAAGTTCTATGAAATCCAAAATAAATGGTGCGAAAAACCCTGGTACCATGGGATGCAATTAAATGCATTCGAAGTGCGCACAATAAATCGATTATTGACCGGACACGACTTCAGCAAGTACTGGCTGAACAAAATGCAGATTGAAGATGACCCTTTTTGTAATATATGCAACGAAACCGAAAATGCGGATCACATAGTTTTAAAGTGTTCTAAGTACAACGTTACGAGAGCTCAATATAGCTTCGACTGTAAATACAGAAATATCACTGAACTACTCAAAACCAAAAATGTAGACACCTTAAAAGAAGTAGTTGACTTCTTGAAAAAAGTAGACAAAAGGATCTAACTGTAAAACCTTTGAGAACCATGCCAAAACAATTATAAGTACTCAAAAGTAATGAACCGACCAAAATTTGATGGACATATGGTCTTTGCAACCGGTCCAAAGAGTTTCTCCCACCTCGAGAAACTCGATGTGGATTTAACCACACAGAGAAGAAGAAGAAGAAGGATGCCATATTTCCCTGCCTTTTCAATTAGGTATTTAATTTTTCTTTAATCGTCAGCCTCTGGCACATTCAGGGCTTGTCCAATTTGGGCTGTGAAAATCTCAAAATCATACACACACGAATTTCCCTCGGCCCTACTACATGGCTGTCGATTTCCCTCTTGACTTTTTTTTTTTTTTTTTTTTTTTCTGGGAATTTACATTTCCCTCTTGACCGAATGAGCGATCAAATACATCTTTGCCAATGAAGTCCGGATATCGATATATAATAACGATCGTTCCTTCCGCCGACTGGACAGGGATGAATAATCAACAAAATATTCCTGGCAGTATGTGCCAATGTGGAATCCCGGACGACCCGTTTTCAGGGTTCATCTCGAGATTGCCGCACAACTGACCTGATTGCCGTGTGGGATGATTGTGGCCTGTGGGGTTGGATGGAAGCGCATAGAAGGAAGAATTAGGACGATGCCTCACACACGATGCATCTCGTGTTTGCAAGAAAATCAGATCCGTTATCAAGAGCATACCGATTTTGATGCTTGCCAACGGCAAACTTTTGGAGTGCATCCAGCCATCTAATAACTAGCTTCTAGCGCCAAATTTGTTTCCATTTTCTTGTTTCATCGTAGCAATCGATGGGACAAATAACAAAATACACATAATTGATAAACAATAAGATATGTAACCATAACAATAAATGGTCGGGACTCGACCAAACCGAACTGAACGCCATCAGCGTTTTTTCCAGACACTTAAATTGATGTGCAAATATTTCCATTTGGAGACAAAATCTTTGAAATTTATGAACCAGAATTGATAGTTTATTAACCAGAGAGTACATTTCTGTCAATCATATTCGCATGTTTCTAAATTTTCGCATGTCGCTCAGTTCGATCTGGTTGAAGCCCGGCCAAATAGGATGTAAGATAGAAAATAACTTATTCCAAGTTCTAGGTACCAGCAAAAAGGAAAGTCTCGCCTTTCCACTGCCCAAGTGGTGCACAACAGATTATGGGCCCAACACTAGTGGAAAGGATGAGAGGCGGAATCAAGAAGTGCTGCGCCGATGGAAAGACAACGAGCCGAAGCCCGGAAGGACAACGAGGTAGGAACCAGAGCAACTGGAAAGTCGTCGGTGCAGAGCCATATGGAGGTCGTTGAGCCGGAGCCACTGGAAGGTCGGCGAACCGGAGACTGTGGAAGATTGTCGGACCAACAGGAAGATCATCGGATCGGGAAGCTAGGTGTAGGTCGACAAGCCAGGAAACATGGGAGGTCGTCGGACAGGTGCCATGGAAGGTTGTTTCGTCGGATCCTTGGAAGGTCGGCGAGTTGAGATCCAGCGGAAGGTCGTTGTGCCATTGGTGAGGCGTCGGGCCAAAATAAGGACGTATAACCAACAAAGTCGTCGAAACGGAGTCACTGGAAGGTCGTCGGACCAGTGCCATGGAAGATCGCTGGACAACGAAACAATCATCGGGCCAGATTCACTGGTAGGTGGTCGTACCGAAAGCCATGGAAGGTTGGCGGGCCGGTATCATGGAACTTCGTCAAGTCAGGAACGAGGTGGCGGTCGTCGAACCAGGAGTCTCTGGTGGACTTACGAGCGGGGTACCATGGAAAGTCGTCGGACCGGAAAGCCAAGTGGAGGTATTCGAGACCAGAAGCCAATTTGAAGGTCGTCTTACCTGGGGCCAGTTGGAGATCGTCGAGCTAGGAATCATGGAGCCACTGGTAGATCGTCGAGTCGGAAGCCAGGAGTAAGGTCGTCGAGCTGCAAAAGCGGTGGAGAGCGTCGTGCAATGAATGCGAAGATTGAGGTCCGGTGCGTGCGTTGAAAAGGAGCAGCCGCATTTGCAGAAGGAGACGCCGAAGGCAGTAAAGAGACTGCGAATGTGTATGTTGAGGAGGAGTGTTGAGATTTGTCTCATCGTAGCAATCGATGGGGCAAATAACAAAATACACATAATTGATAAACAATTAGATATGTAACCATAGAGCTGGTTTTACTATAAATAGGATGATAAGATAGAAAATAAGGTATTTCAAGATCAATCACCGAACAAGCAGAACAAGTCTCTCCTTCCCAAAGTGCTTCCCACAAACAGTTATTACTTAAAACGACATAATTTCTCATCGATTCTATAGACTTACCGATCTTTTTCCTTAGATAAGTCTAATCGTCTCATTAACAACCAATTTTCAACTAATGCCGAAATCTTCTTTTACAGGTTAACTTCCTGCGCTCGAAGAAACCCGTAAATATGGATATCATTCACGTATTCCATATGCTGTTCAAAGATGAGGCCATGTACAACTATAATTTTTCCGGCATCTGCAACCGGGGCCCGAATCGCAAGGCGATGCAAAACTATACCATTTTTGTTGACTGTATGTTGGAAGCGTGGGAAAGCGATGGGATCGATCGGGAAACGCTGAAGGATCGCCTCTGTCACGTCATCAAGAACATAAACGGACGCAAGCGGAATCGGAAATATTTTGCCAACCGCAAGGCTAAAATTCTCGGCATTCAGCGCCTTTGAATGACCTCTGATGGTTGTTGCTAATAATAAATTTTCTTTTTAGGCCTACAAATAAAAGTTTTAATTTTTGCTCTATACAAAATCCTCGTTGTTTTATTGACTAAAAATAAATTTATTTGATTTTCATACTAATGATTTGCTCCATTCACAGAAACCAGCAATCTAATGGAGCCGACGATCAAGATCGAGGAAGATAGCAACGAGTTCGATGAGTATGCTTTTTACTCGGAGCACAACGTGAAAAACGATGACAGCAGCAGTCAGCAGGACAAGTCACCGAACGTTACAGCAGCACGAGTGCGGACCAAACTAGAACCGGCACCGAAGATGCAGTTCAGCGATCTCTTCCAAATCTCCAATGTGTGCAGTCAGAACAGGAATCTGATGAACAATCCCTTTCCGGTGCACACCGTCAACGAGCTGAATGAACTGGATACTTTGCTGTTGGGCAATCCTGGGTTCATGGAAAAATGCGTGAGACATCTTTCTTTGCATAATTTTCAGTTATTTAAAATATCAGTCGTGTGAAACATTCTCATTCGTATTTCGTATTCTCACTGTGCCTGGTCTATTATTTTCTTCTACTAACTCTAAGTCCCCTCTAAAACTGCAGGCACAAATGATGCACAATGCCGTGCGCAATGAAACTCTGGAAAACGTGACCGGTCACATGCGGCTGCTGCTAGAGTTTGCTGTGGATTATGCGGTTCTACTGAAGTACAGCTGGTTCGGTTTTCTGCCCCGTTCGCCGATAGCCCGCGGCATGGGGGAACAGCAACCGTTTAGAAACCTGATCGGCGTGATCCATCTGCTGCACAGGGCCAGACGCTTGCGCTTCGGCAAGTGCAGTCTGGAGGAAATCCACGAGGGCATCGAAAAGTTCCTCAAGCGCAAACTACGCTGCCACGCCCTGTTTGTGAAGAAACAAAACTACGTCGTTCAGAGTAGTCCCTAGAATTAAGTAAAATATTTGCCAAAGAATGCATGCACAAACCCATGCTAGTCAACCAAGTACTAAACCACTCTTAGATCTTATAGCAGTATTAAACTGACCCACAAGATAGTTAAATTACGATAACAGATGGCGCTTGAGAAGCGTAAATATGCAGGCACTCTGTTTTTAGAAGCCAAACTAGTCAGATACGATTGATATTACCATATGCCAAATACTGCACAACATTTATTTCAAGTCTTCGTAGAAAGTGTTAGTAATAGTAATTTATTTTCTCTCGTTTTAAGTTTTAACTTATAATATTTATTTATTTTACAAAAAAAGAACATTGATACTCTTATTCAAACAAGTTTTCCATGTAATACGCCAAATATTGATTTAAGTAAGGTGATTTCATATGTGCCATAAATATTTTTTGAGATTAAATTTTATTCTCCATGTGTGTTTTCCAAATGTGAACCAGTAAATCTGCAGTAAATCTAACAAATCCTCTTATGCCAAATAAACATATATCGAAAAAAAACATTCAAGCAGAACATTATTAAAACAAGAAATTTTAATAAGCATAAGATTAACAGTAGTTTTAAATAACCGTTACAGGAGCAACCCATCGAAAGTACAGAAAAAAGAATACCGATCGAACTCCTTTGCCCAAGCACAAGGCCGGACCACAAAAAAGGGAACCGTACGTGCTGCTATTGCCAGATGGAAAGATAGTTGGCGTACGCACCGGGCATCCCGATAGCTTAAATAAATACAACAATCCATACACCAAGGTATTCAACATGGAAAAAGTGCTGACAGACCCGGATCTCTACGAGAATCGCAACGGTGCCGACATACTGCGGAACCTTCATCAGGGCTCCAAACTTACCGATTCGGAAAACAACGAGCTGGTACGAATTTGCTGCGAACATTTGCAGCGGTGCGATGGGTAAGTAATCCTATTCAAGGCATTTCACGCGAAACTGATTTCAAATCAAATATTTCACAAATATAGCTCCATGTACCCAGATACAGACAAGAAGGAAATTTTGGCCAAATCGATCGTGCACACGTTTCCGCAGTTGGCCTGCAGTACCACTCCCCACGAGCCACATTCGCTCTACTTCCACCGCAAATTGGACAACGTCGGGGACGATAGACACTCCGGCAAGATCAACAACCGGTTCGATACGATCGTTCGAAAAGCTAACGGACGCAACCGCTACAAAAAGCCTAGCCACGTTTTGTTGAGTTGAAGGGTTACGTTTTATAATTTTTCAATTTAGATAATAAAATTTTAATTACTTTTCTCGGTACATAATTGTTAAGTGTTAAGGGCATTATGCTAATTAAAATAAAATCTTTTAATAATTGTTGATTTTTTATTATTTAATATAACATTTAACATAATTTCGATGGTATAACGATGAATTTAGAAATCCGAGTTTGCTTTTTGCAGTTTAAAAAAATGTCTAATTTACCACCTACCAATTTATATATGTTAGGGTGAAAACCGCGACCAAGTACATTTTGTAGATTGGCTCAAAAAACTGACCTGTGCAAAATTTCAGCTCAATTGGACTCCAAGTTTCGTTTTTCTTTCAGCCTAATGAATCAGAAATTTGGAAGTTACAATTTAAATGTAATGTAATTGTTACGGTTTTTAGAAACAACATTATCTTTTAGTTTTCGCTATAACAGGACCAATACAATTTAGACAAACAACATAAATACGTTTGTACGTTCTAAATGGTGATGAAATATCTTGTAGCTTGTGGTCCGTAAAGAAAAACCGCAGTTAAATTAACTAGAGCTTTTTATTTGGGGTCTTTGCAGTTTGGAGTTTGGAATTGAACTGACTTACTAGAGTGAAAAAATTCAAGCCACAGATTGCCGATTGCTTAGATCTCAACACCCCCTCTCAAACGGTCAATCCTAAGGAACTTCGGAGTTGAGAGAACCGGACGGAATCCAGGGCCTTGGTGAAGATATCTGCATGTTGATCTTGCGTTCGTACTGGTTTGATACAGATGACACCGCTTGCGACATGGTCCCGGATGAAGTGATGCTTCAAATCAATGTGCTTCGTTCTTCGGGTCTCATAATTTTCTGGCATGAACATACACCCCTGGTTGTCCTCGAAAATTGTAACAGGACTGCCAGGTTCTCGCAAATCTTCCAGTATGCCTCGGAGCCAAAGAGCCTCGGCTACCGCATTACTCAAGGCAACGTATTCTGCTTCACTGCTTGAAGTGGCCACCGTTGTTTGCTTCTTGCTGCACCATGCTACGACGCAACCGAAAACTTTGAAAAAGTAACCGCTGATAGATTTCCGGTCTTCGGAGTCGGATGCCCAATCTGCGTCAACGTATCCAATCAACGGGGGACTTGAGGATGAACGTTTGAACTGTAACTTCCATGTTCGTGTACCTTGGAGGTAACGGACGACACGCTTCAGATGCTTGAAGTGGACTGTGGTTGGGTGTTGTTGGTAACGGGCCAAATAACCAACCGAGTAACAGATGTCTGGACGGACACACAACATGATGTACATCAAACTACCCAGTAGTTCCCTGTACGGCTCCTGTATTTCGGATCCATTTCGATCTAGGGAAAGACCTTTCTCCATCGGCGTCTTAACAGGATTGCAATTCTCCATACGGAACCGCTGGAGGACTTTGGAAAGGTTCACCTCCTGCGATAATTCGAGTGTGCCTTTTTGCTGGTCGTAATCCACCTTCATACCCAGGAAGTTTTGCAGCAATCCACAGTCGGTCATAGAAAATTTCGATGCCAACTGAAGTTTTAATTTCTTGATTGACGCTCCCTTTCTGCCAGCGATAAGCAAATCATCCACGTACAGAATTATGATCAGCTCATCGCCCTCGTCCATCTTGGTATACAGGCAATAGTCATGCCTGGAGCGAAGAAAACCCATGTCGATGATATCCTTGTTGAATTTCTCGTTCCAGCACCGGGGGGACTGTTTAAGTCCGTAGAGAGACTTCAGCAGCTTGCAGACTTGGCCTGGTCTTGCTTCCACGCCTTCAGGTACCGCCATGAAAATCTGTTCGGTGAGATTTCCATGTAAAAACGCCGTTTGTACATCCATGGTATGAAATTGGAAACCATGGTGTACACCAACCGCCAGAACAACACGAATGGTGGCCAGCTTCGCCACAGGTGCGAATGTTTCCTCGTAGTCCAGTCCTGCTTTCTGAAGATAGCCCTTGGCAACCAATCGCGCTTTGTATCGGACCGGCCTGCCACCAGAATCTAGCTTAATGCGGAAAACCCACTTGGAATGGAGTGGTTTTACGCCCTTCGGACACGACGTCAGCTGCCATACTTGGTTGGTTTCCATCGAACGGAGCTCATCCTTGACAGCTTGGAACCACATCTTCGAATCATCTCGGCCTTCGATTTCAGCATACTTAGTCGGTGTATCTGGGAGAAAAGAACAACCGGTAGTTGCCTCGTAACTAAGGAAGTAATCACGAAACTTACCGGGGAGCGAGCGCTCCCTTTCGCTGTGCCTCACCGACGTTTGTCCCAGGGACTCGTGGCGTTCTGGGTGCGAGGGAAGCGCAGAAGGTTCTTCGATGTCTTCCTCTTCGGCTTGTTGAAAGTCTTCATCACCACTCGTTTCGTCACCGATTTCAGTCACCTCGTTGCAGCAAGCTTCATTTTCTTCTTGCCGATCAACTAAGGACGAGTCGATTTCCTCAGTTTCCCCCTCTGGCTCGTACATAGTTGAAACTGTTGTAGGAAAAACTTGTTCGGGCTTGCTTTCACCTTCAACCGCATACGGAAATGACTGCTCATCGAAAACAACGTCTCTGGCGACCAAGAACTTGCGCTTCTGCTTGTCCCAGAGTCGGTAACCATTTGCTTCGTAGCCCACGAAAACGACTTGACGACTTCGAGGATCTAGCTTCTGCCTTTGCTGGTTAGGAATCCATGCGAAACTTTTGCATCCAAAAATTCGTATCTTTTCTAACGAAGGTTTCTTTCCGAACCAAATTTCCGCCGGGGTTACGTTAGTTGCCAGCGCTCTCGTAGGACTTCGGTTCATCAAATATACGGCTGTTTTCGCTGCTTCGGCCCACATCTGTTTTGGCATGGATGATTGAATTAACATTGCACGTACCTTTTCTACTACAGTCCTGTTGAATCGCTCTGCAACGCCATTCTGTTGAGGCGTATAAGCGACCGTCGCCTCGATTTGGATTCCCTTGGACTTGTACCACGCTCGTTGTTGGTTCGAACAATATTCACGACCTTGATCCACCGTAAGCTTTGAGATTTTCGTTCCCCATTGTGCTGTAACTAGGGACTCAAACTCCTTAAATTTGTCGAAGACATCCGATTTCCTCTTCAACGGAAAAACCATCGCAAAGTGGGAAAAATCATCGATGAAAGATACCAAGTAACGAGCACCATCCACTGCTACAGGATTCATTGGCCCGCATACATCCGAGTGTATTCTTTCCAGCGGTCTGGTGGCACGGGGACGAGTGCCGTTGAATGGATCCCGACACTGCTTCGCAAGCACACACACATCACAAAGGCGATTCTTTCCGGGCTTGACCTTTATTCCATCAGCCATCTCGTGCTTCACCAATCGTTGGATTCCATCGCTGCTAAGATGGCCCAACCTACGATGCCACAAATCCTCGCTCGCTGCTTGACACAGATTTGCCACCGGTCTATCCGATTCGATTTCCATTTCGTATAGGCTGCCTTTCAAAACTGCTGTTGCCACAATGGTCTCGTGCCTCTTCATCACCGCTTGATTGCCACGGAAGGTGACAGTTATCCCTGCTTTAGCCAATTTTTTGACAGACAAAAGATTCTCACGCAGCTCCGGGATGTAAAGGACGTCACGCATTTCTATTTGTACGCCTTTGTTGCTTCGACCCTCGATGATCCCTTTCGTTTTGGAGACCAAAGACTGCCCATCTTTGGCGACGTTGATGATTATGGGATCCGTGAGGCTGGCGCTTGTCTTGAACCATCTGCAATCGTTGATAAGATGGTCACTCGAACCAGAATCGAGCTTGAACATCAACCGCCCGTTTGATGATTCTACTCTGCCCCGCCTAGCCAAAAAAGAAATGGCTTTGGAGCAGCCAGCAGCCGCATTCGCTTCTCTGGAGGGGCAATCCTTCTTCATATGCCCCTTCTTTCCGCATTTGTAGCAGGTTCCAGTGAAATTTGGTTTCGGCTTGGTTTTAAATTTCAACTTTTTCCCAGAGAAGGCTGTAGAATTTTCCTCGGTTGCTTGGTGACGTGCTTTTTCCTTAACTTCTTGGCCCAACAACCGTTGCTTGGCAACCTCCAGCGTAAGTTGATCGTCATCAAGGTTTTCCAGTGCCGTCACTAATGGATCATAAGCCTCGGGAAGGGTTCCAAACAGCATGATGACTTTGTCCGCTTCGGTTAACGTCCCTCCGGCCACTTGCAACTGCCGGACAAGATCCTCGTAGGCGACCAGATGCGAGCGCATTGAATCACCTCCTCGCATTTTGAGACTTCCAATCTGCTTCCTTACCAGGTTCTGTGTGGCCAGTGACTTCTTCGCGTAAGTGTTTGCCAATCCCTGCCACATCGTTCGCGCCGTTGGTTTCTCCCGGACGATTTCGAGACAATCGTCCCCGAGGAAGCCAATTATATAGCTTCTCGCCTTCCGGTCTTCCTGGGCAAACCTTCTTGCCTCAGCCGGTTCCGCCGGCGCTTCCAGCTCCAACACGTGATCGACGCCCATCGCTTCCAGGAAAGCTCGAACACGAAAGCTCCAATTATGGAATCCGGGACCTCCGGTATATTGGGGGATACCGTGAGCCGGATTGTTCGGGGTGCCCATAACCTCTTGTAGCTTGTGGTCCGTAAAGAAAAACCGCAGTTAAATTAACTAGAGCTTTTTATTCGGGGTCTTTGCAGTTTGGAGTTTGGAATTGAACTGACTTACTAGAGTGAAAAAATTCAAGCTACAGATTGCCGATTGCTTAGATCTCAACAAAATACAACAACAGCTACAATTTTTTTTTAAACAGAAAGTACTCAAAAATGATAAAAACGTGAAAAATTCAGTAAACAAAACAAGAACAGTGCAAAATGCATCAAAAATATGATGAAAAATAAATTAAAAAATGACTAAAAATTATCGGAAATTGACTAAAAAGAACGTTATAATGATAATAATAAAAGTTTGTAAAAATTAAAAAAAAAAATTAAGAAAAAAAAACCGTTTGATTTTGGCAACACATTTTTTTCGGACATGTTGCCAAAATCGAATAGGGTCTGAATATCAAGCTATATTTTGTGCAATGTAGTGCAAGGATGTTCACTGGTTTCTGATACTTGACAAACTTTGCAATTAATTAAACTTTGGCTTTATGTCAATTATTTATTTTATTTAGTAAAATTTTTATCGACTGGTTGGGTAATGAATAAATTGATTTTCTGCGATTTCAGTCACGAAAAAATCTTAAAACGATTTTTATTTCTTCATCCGACGTTTCGGCATTTATTATGCCTTTTTCAAGGAGTCTATTAATAAAACAAAATTAATTATGTGTTTAAAAAGGTGTTACAATAAATGGTGTACTTACTGAAATTTCTCGTTTTAATTGTCCAAAAAGTTTTTTGAATCTGCTATACTGTCTAATCGGGAAATCTGTAGGCGTTGCTAGTCAGTCGAAGGAGGCCGCGGTGATCTTGTTGTAGTTTTAAATTAAATAAATGTTGCAGTGTTGTTTGTGGGGGTTGAGGGATTCTCCTTGGTGAAGCAGTTCACCAAGCCACGCTAACCAGACGAACGACCGGGCGAAAGATGGTCGTTCAACAACCCACCACCAGAGCACAGTGCAGAGATGTGAGCCGTAGTCGTCAAGCGAAGAGGCGAAGCGAGCGATAGGGCGAAGCGAAAATGAGCGCGGGACGGGGGCAATGAACGGCAATGGGGTCAAAACTGGTCAAAAAGAAAGCGACCATTGACTCTGCTTTAATTTTAGTTTAGTTTATTTATCTCGTCAACCGTAACGTAGACTACATAGTTTGATACATGTGAATTTCCTTAAGAATAGGTTTAAGCAGTGTCTGCTTTACAATTTCTCCTTAAGAGTTTAGATCTCTTCGATTAAAATATTGTTTGAGTTTTTGCCGAGACATTGTAAAGTCAATGGTTTCGCAGTGTTGATTGTAAGAGGCCATCATGCGATTTATTGGCCCGTTTTTCGCGTAGTTTGTGCGATAGTGATTAATGAAAAATAAATTTCGATTTCGGAGTTGCCGAGAAGGTGCATAAAAGTTTAATTTTGATAGAATTTCTTTTGAGTCAATACGCTGCGAAACAATATCGTTTACAAATGAAACCATTGCATATTCACGGCGTTCTTTTAGTGTTTGTATGTCAATGAGCATGCAGCGCGCTTTATATGATGGAAGTGGAAATGATGTCCAACCTAATTTACGAAGAGCATATAGTAGAAATTGCTTTTGTACTGATTCTATTCTTTCTTCGTGTGAAATTGAATAAGGGGACCAAACAACGCTGCAATATTCCAGTAAAGACCTTACATAGGCAATATATAGTGTTTTTATTGTGTATGGGTCTTGAAAATTAAAGCAAAAGCGCTTAATAAAGCCCAGCATGTTATTTGCCCTATGGATGATAGTATTGTAATGGTCTGTGAAAGTAAGTTTAGAGTCTAAGATAATTCCTAAATCCCTAACTCGTTCACATTTTTCTACATTCTGATCTCCTAATGTAATTGTGATGTTTGGTGTTGTTCTTTTTCTGCTAAATGATATTAAATTGCATTTTTTTACATTGAGCTTCAGAAGGCTTTTTTTGCACCACTGGTAGAAAATGTGAATTTCATTCTGGAATATGCTGATGTCTTCTTCATTTCTTATTTCCAAATAGAGCTTCATGTCGTCGGCATAAATGAGCATTTTGAGATTTTTGAGAATAAAAGAAATGTCGTTTACATAAAGTATGAAAAGTAGAGGTCCTAAATGAGATCCTTGCGGAACTCCTGAAGTGACTTGAATAGGGAGCGATTTCTTTCCATTGAAATTTATTATTTGTTGGCGATTCGTCAGGTATGATTCAAGCCATTTCAGGAGTTTAGATTTTATTCCAATTTTTTGTAATTTGAAAAGAAGCATTGGTATGTCTATGCGATCAAATGCCTTACTAAAGTCTGTATAAAGAGCCTCCACATGGTTGCCATTATCCATTGCATTCAATGAAAAGTCTATAAATTCAATTTAATTAGTTGAGGTTGAACGGCCTTTGAAAAAGCCATGTTGCCTGTCAGTTATTCGGTTCTTAATTTGGGAAAATAATTTTTCGTTTATAATTGCTTCAAAAAGCTTGGGAATGCAAGAGATAATGGCTATCCCGCGATAATTTCGAATGTCAGACTTTCGACCAGATTTGAAAATAGGCACTAAAAATGAGCTTTTCCAAATTTTAGGAAAATTTCCTGATTCCAATGACATATTGAAAAGCCAAAACAATGGAGCTGTCAGTTCCATTGCCAAACTTTTCATGAATACAGGAGGTATCCCGTCTGGTCCTGGACCTTTCGAAGCGTCTAGATTTTTTAGTCCTTGCAGAATATCCTGCACATGAACTTGATTAATGCTAATGTCCCTTGAGAATTCTGGAAAAAATGAAAAATAATCGCGATCACGATCTTCTTCATTAAATGTCGTATAAATTTCTTGAAAGAAATTTGCAAAAAGATTGCAAATTTGCTCCGAGTTATCACCGACATGTTCGTCAAGCTGCATTCTTGACGGAAAATTCCCAGATTTCAACTTCGTTTTCACGTAGTTGAAAAATTTCTTTGGACAAGTCTTTATTTCAAGCTCAAGCATTGCTAATGACCAAGTTCAGTTGATCGCATAAGTTCAAATACGATGCTAAATTTTCATTAGTATTGTGTTTTTTGTAAAATTTGTGTGCTTTTTGTTTCCGATTCTTTAAGCTCATGATTTGTTTGTTGAACCAGACCGGGTACTTAGAGTTTCGGTGACGTCTTCTTTTCTTCAATGGTGTTTCTTGTGAGATAATTCCAAATAAAATTTTGTAAAAGACGTCAGCAGCAGTTTCGACATTTCCTTCGTTCCTAAAAATTTCTTGCCAATTGACACTGTTTAATCTATTCTTAATGTTTTCATAATTTGCAGATTGGTATTCAAAGACTTCTTCATATTCGCAATCGTTGGGTCTTTGATGTTCATGTATAAATATGGAATATTCAATCGCCGTGTGAAACGCCTCGTTTTTCCATAAAGGGTTTTGCGCTTCAATAACGCAAAAATCTTCATAAATGTTTGTTAGTAAAAGGTCCAAATAGCAATTTTGCTGGTTTTTTATGTGATTAATTTGATTCAATCCCAAATTAGAAATTTTGTCAAAAATGAATTGCAAAGTTTCATTATCCCCAACGACTGGGAGTAATATGCTTTCATTTTCAGAGTCCTCGATGAAGTCAGCGTGGCGTTGATTGAAATCCCCATAGATATGAATTTTAACCTCAGCACATAGATGAGATATTACCTCTTCTGCAGTGATAAGGAATTTTTCATTAGTATTTTTATGAGCATGGTCTGGTGGAAAATACACTGAGGCAAACACGTGTGTTTCACCTGCTATGTGTGCCTTCACCCAAACCTGCTCAAATTCATTGAATTTTTGGGTTGGAATTATTTCAGAATTAAAGCTATTAGAAATGGCTATAAGAACTCCGCCACCTGACTTCTTCTGAGACAATTGAAAATTTCTGTCGTCTCTGAATACGTTAAATGCACTTCCAAAAATTTCTTCACTGCGAACGCTTTCATCCCAGCTAGTCTCAGTTGCTAGAATGACTGAGAAGGACGAGCTTAATACATTTTTATAAATATCCTTCATTTTGGCTGAGCTTTTCATGCGATTGAAATTTTGACAATAAATCAAAATTTCAGTCGCACTCTGTCTTTCGGAAGAATTTTTTGAAGTTCGCGAACAAACCAAACCGATCCGAAAAAAATTCTGAAGGATCATAAATATTTGATTAAATTTTAACTGTGGCGATTTGTTCAACAAGATTCCTAAAGGAACATTAATCACCACCAAAAATACCCTTTTAATCTGATCCTGAACCTTACCAGGACCCCGCTGTTTCGGTTTGATTTTAAATCAACCAACCCCCAAAGCTCGACGACAAGGAGGAAACGGAATACTTACCAGGTCAGATAATTAGGTTAAGAAAGTGGTGGTGTTAACGCATAACTTCAAGCCACGCTAGTAATCTAGCCATATAATAGTATGTGTGTTGTTATTTGCTCACATTCTCTTACCACCCAGCTGATCCACATCCGATCAGCTGACTAACAAGATCATTCTAAACCAGCAGTCAAAGTGGTCGGACATAGTTCCATACAGCCAGAATAAATGTTAAGTCTAAATCGCTAAGTGAAGTTTTTTCTAATCAGAATAAAGTGGCCAACATTTGAAGACAAAACACTTTCCTTAAGTCAACCCGCGCTTCTCGAATCCATCCGAAAGTTGAATTAAGTCTATAAATACAAATCGAAACATTTGGTCCGAAACGAGCCGGATCGAGAAACGCGTTGATCGATCAGTGCTTTATTGTTCTCTCGGTGAAGTGATACGGAAGATAAATAACAGAAAACGGCTATTGTGTAGAGTACCCAAGCCAAGCCGACGCATAAAGAAAAGCCAAGAGCTGGGTCTTCATTTTGTGGCAATTGCAAAGGTTGTGTGGTGATCAGCTTGGATAGTTTTGGGTGAACTCTCTTCCCCTCCTCGCAAGGGATATAGTGCAACCCCTCACCCCTCTACCCTTAAAGTGAATGATTGGCAATTAAAAGCAAAAAAGTACAACACTTGGAGTTGATTCGAAATGCTAAGTTCGGTTCAAGGGTGCTTCCAGTGACTATTTGTAGTGCATCGGAATTGTGCGTTTTTATCACTGTGTCGAAAATTTGGGCTATTGCACCCTTGTGTGGTGTGGCTGGTTATAAATCAAAGTGAACTAAGAGCCTCCCCTGGGAACCACCCACCCCCTTTCCCCTCATCTGAGTAACACAAAAAGTTAATAAAGTACACAAACTGTTGGGTTTGAGCCTTAAAGTGATCTGATTGGTGAACCTCCATAAGAAGTGTACTGCTCTGGTCGAGGTACTCTTCCACCAACCCACAGTTTCGAGTGACTGTTACCCTACCCCCTCCCCCAGGGACAGTTATATTGGGGAAAAGTGTAAAAAAAAGTGCAAAAAGTTCAGCTGTCAAGAAATTTCACTTTGTTCCGGAGTTATTGTGGGCGGATTGCTGTTTTCTCTAACCAGTTTGTTGATGTGGGAAGGATTCTTCTAGTCAAACTCGTTTGTTTCTGATGGTAGAGTTGCTTCTAAGCTATATTTAGAAAATATAAAATTACTATTTACATAATAAATATCAAATGATATTGAACTTACATTCTAGTTTTCCTCCTCTAAATTTAATCAACAAATCTTCTCCAATATTGTGTCCTGGGTTTTCGTTTAGACAGTTTTCAAAGTTTTCTCCTAATGTGTTAACCTGTAAGTTTGACATTATAGATTTATAGCCAAGTATGCTTCAAACTCCCAGTCGCAATACTTACAATCAAGTTAAACACAAACTGCTACACTAAACTTAAACTGCCTAACAATTAATAACTTCTTTTCAAATTCAAATTGTTATCACGAAATGGCTTCCTTTCCTGGCTTCCTGTCGCTACTAACTGGCGGTTAATTTTCACTCTGCATCGCGCTCTTCTCCAGTCGATAGTGCAGTCTGCGCAGCACTTCCCAACGAGGGGTCTCTCGATGTAACATACCCCTCCCCGTAACACTAGTTCTTTGGAACAGTTTTACCATTCTGCACATCCAGTACTGCTAGTTTGACCACTGGGCGATCCAAAATACCCTTTGCTGTCTGCACCTTGGCTCGGCGAACATGCCCAGATGTAGTTTTCGTGACTTGTATTACACGTCCTCTTTGCCAATCATTTCTTTTGCCTTCATTAACGACCAGTACAAGGTCTCCAACCTCCAAAGCTTTCACTTCATGAAACCATTTCGTTCTGCGAGTAATAATTGGGAGGTACTCCTTAACCCATCGTCTCCAAAAGTGATCAACCAAGCATTGAGCTTGATTAAAGCTGTTCCTTAGACCAGAACTTTCATCCGTAAAAGTTTTTGGCGGCTGTTTGATCCCACTAGAATTTAATAACAGGAAATGGTTGGGTGTTATTGCTTCCTGATCCTCTGTGTCCAGCGATACAAACGTTAATGGTCGGGAGTTGACTATCGATTCTGCCTCTGCTAAAACTGTTGACAAAACTTCATCATTGGGCGTTCGATATTGCGACATAGCTTCTAGTGCTGTTTTTACTGAACGCACCATCCGCTCCCATGCCCCGCCCATGTGGGGAGCATCTGGCGGATTAAACCTCCAAGCGGTATCTGTATTGGTGAACGTTTCAGCCAAATCTCTGTTTCTCTCCTTCTCGAGGTCATTCGCTGTTCCCTTGAAATTAGTCCCGTTATCTGAGTAAAACACCAAGGGTGTTCCTCGACGCGCTATGAATCGCCTGATAGCCATCTTGCAGGACTCGGTCGACAAGGAAGATGTTACTTCAAGATGGACTGCTCGAATTGTTAAACAAGTGAATAAAGCAATCCACCTTTTTTCGGTTCGTCTTCCCACTTTTACCAGTAACGGTCCAAAATAATCAATCCCAACAAAACTAAATGGTTTGTAATCTGGAGTTAATCGCACCGCTGGGAGATTTGCCATTTTAGGAGGTAAGGGTTTTGCCTTGTACGACTTGCACCACATACAATTACGAATGACTCTATCCAATGCTGCTCGTAAACTTATAATGTGAAAACGCTGCCTTACTTCATTCACAATTGTTTCTCGGTTCGCATGTAAATAACGACGATGGTACCAATCCAATAGTAGTGACGTTACCCTATGGTCCTTGGGTAATATAATAGGCCTTTTGAAATCGTCGGATAAAGACAGTCCCGCATCCATTCGTCCTTCCAAACGCAACACACCTGTATTGTCCACTATTGGAGAAAGTCTGTATGGCGGACTGGATTTTTCAATTCTTTGAAACGGAAATCCATCGCGGTTGCGGGTCAGCACAGTTAATTCATCAGGAAATTTACTTCGTTGTACCCAAATCCATATTGTTACTTCCGCTGATCTTAATTCTTCGTTCGTTAGAGGACAGTTCAATGGAGTGATTTTTTGACACGTTCGCACGAAATTCTCAACATATCTATGCACGTATCCCACAGTGCGGTGCAAACGTTCCCATTTAGAAAAATTGGTCCAAACTATCATCTCATCCCTTGGTAGTTGGTGAATTAAGCACGAACGAAGTTCTTCTTCCGTACCAGCTAAATCAACTTTCGACTTAGGCCAATTTTGTTCAGGTTCCCTAAGAAAATCTGGTCCCTTAAACCAACGGCTTTCGTGATCGAACGATGGTCTTTTACCCCACTTTGTCGCGTCATCCGCAATATTGAGTTTGGATGGGACCCAGCGCCACTCCTCGACTTCCGACTTATTTAAAATTTCGCCAATTCGAAATAAAACGAACTGTCTGTACTTCCGGCTGTCCGATCGAATCCAAGCAAGGACTGTATAAGAATCTGTCCAAAAAACTCTTTTTGAAATAATCCAGCTATGACTCGAAACTATAGTTTTTGATAACCTGGTACCCAGTAAGGCAGCTTCAAGTTCACCACGAGGAATAGACAACGAATTTAACGGTGCCACTTTAGTTTTCCCGGCCACCAACGCTAAATACACCTTGTCATTTACAACCGCACGAAAATAAGCAACCGCTGCATACGCTTGTTCGCTGGCATCAGTGAAAACGTGTAATTCAATCTCAGTGTTTTGGTTTCTTACAGGAAAATAACAACGGTTCACTTTGACATTGCCAAGCTGACCGAACAGACGGGTCCAATCCATCCATCGTTGGAAAATTTCATCTGGTATCGCTTCGTCCCAACCAATCCGACTTCTCCAGATATCCTGAATAAGAACCTTCCCGTGGACCACAAAGAACGACACAAGTCCCAGCGGATCAAAAACGCTCATAACGCACTGTAGAACCTGCCGCTTCGTTGGTACTTTGTTGGTCATCATAAATTCATTCAGTTCAGGTCGGAGAACCTTGGAAAATGTGAAATAATCATCAGAAGGTACCCAAACCATACCAAGAACTCGTTCAATATTAGAAGATGCGTCGATTTTTTCAATTTGAAGGCTCTTCTGCTCCAAAGTGATTTCTTCACCAATGCCACGAAGCACTTCGGGTCGATTGGAAATCCAGTTTCTTATATTAAATCCAGCTGCTGCATGGATTTCCTTTATTTGCAGTGCCAATTGTATAGCCTCCTCAACCGTATCGCAGCTCACAAGACAGTCGTCCACGTAATGTCCCTTTTGAATAGCTAATGCCGCTTTGGGGTACAACCTTGCAAAGTCCTCCGCATTCCGATTCTTCACAAATTGTGCCGAACAGGGGGAGCAAGTGGACCCAAAGGTTGCAACGTCCATCACAAACACAGTTGCATCCTCGAACGGCTGATCTCTCCATACAAATCGTTGGGCTTGCTTGTCCGCGTCACAAATCCTTATTCGGTGAAACATCTGTTCGATGTCACCAACGATTGCCACTCTATGCTGCCGAAAATTGCTCAAAACTGTTGTCAACGACGTAAGAAGATCAGGTCCCTTTAGTAACATCGAATTCAGACTGATGCCGTCAACCTCTGCTGAAGCGTCCCAAATAAGGCGAACTTTTCCGGGCTTTCTAGGATGGACCACGACTCCAAGTGGTAGATACCAAATTCTTTTCGAGTCGGTATTCTGAAGTTCGGCTAGAGTTGCTTTATGCGCGTATCCTTTAATCTGGTATTCCTGTATCTGTTTCCTAACAGCATCGTACAAGTTATCATCTTTTTTCAATTTTCTTTCCAGACATTTAAGCCTACAAAGTGCCATTTTGAAACTGGAAGGAAAAACGAAGTCCTCATATCGCCATAAAAGTCCGGTCTCGAATGCGCCATCAACACGACGTGTAGTTTTTTCCAGGATAGAACGAGCCCGCTTATCTTCTTCAGACTCTGGGATTTCGACCCCGATACCAGTTGACTCTACCTTGAAATACTGCTTAACCAATTCATGAAGACTTTCTCCTTGATTGCAGTTACATTGTTTAACCAAATGGACGTTGACAACCGTGTTTCCTCCAGGGCAGCCTCCATAAATCGACCAACCTAATCGTGACAAAACAGCTATTGGTTGGCTTAACGTGTTTCCTTCAACTGCTTTCATAGGAACCAACAGATGAACGTTGTCAATTCCGATTAAAATTCGTGGAATGATTTTTGAATAGTCTTCAACAGGCACACATCGCAAATGGGGAAATTTGTCGAACAATTCACGGACCTTTAAAGATTGCTGTGGAAGGACTAGTTTTGAAACTGAATGGACATTGAACATCGGATACTTATGCCCATCTTGACCGGAGATTTTCAATTCTGCTCGACGAGATTTAGCTTCGATGCGCGATACATTATCTGTCCATAATAAGCATAATGGGTCGGCGACGCCAATTGTCCCCAATTCCTCGAAAAGTGCGTTGTCCATTAACGTTACAGCCGAACCTTCATCTAACATAGCGAACGTCTCGATAGACCTATTTTTACCATGAACAGTCACAGGAACGATCCTAAACAACGTAGGCATCTGTACTGAATGATGGTTTAACACCGCATGTGTACCTGGTGCCATCACGTCCGTCTGCTGCTGTTTAGTAGTATTGTGTAGAAGCTTATGATGTAGTTTCTGGCATCCGTTTTGGTTACATCGTCGTTTGCTAGGGCATAACCATTTTCCATCAATTTTGCCATGCTGTCCAAAGCACGTTCGGCACCACTTCAATTTATGAACCACTTTCCATCGTTCGTCGACTGGTAAGAGTTTGAACCAATCACAAGCATCTGCTTGATGCTCCCCGGTCTGACATTGTGTGCAAATACTATCGTCATAATCTCCTACCATCGACTCACTATCTCGTGTTTGGGTCAGAGAAGTTTCGTGAAAGTTCACAAACATTCTATCACGCTGTTTTGACTCGGATTTAGATCCCCTAGATTCTGGCACTACGTGCAGAACAACCGAGCTTGCTTCCATTACTGTTCGTTCCATGAATTTCCCAAAGTCATTCAGATTCACTGTCGACAGACCTGAACGATAACGTGCCCAATCCATTTTGTTGGCAACTGGTAGTTTATCAATGAGTTCCTGCAGCAATAATGGATTTGAAAGATGATCGCCTTGTTCCGTGGCAATCATATGAGCGCACATATTTTTGACTGCCATGCCAAAGGTGATCAGCATTTCTAACCTTTCGGGTTTGGGTGCCGGCGTATCACGAACTTTCTTAATTAATGAGTAGAGAATAAGTTCTGGCTTACCGAATAGTATCTGTAGGGAGCTGATGATGGACGGTACTGATGAAGGAGACAGTAGGAGACTACGAACCGAATCCAGAGCGGTGCCTTTTAAGCTTCTTTGCAGCCTTGCTAAGTTTTCAACGTCTGTATATCCGCACACTTCAGTCGTCATTACATAATGATTGTAAAAGATAGGCCATTCCTCAGCATTACCCCAAAATAACGGCAGATCCTTAGGCATAACTTGTCGGGCTGCAATTTGCTCCGGCAAAAGCATATTTCTTGTTGGTTTTGTGTAGAATTCTCTTTGAAGAGTTTCACACCCACGAATCGGCGGGATTTCCATAAAAGTGGTTTTTGGTGACTCACGACTTGTACTGGGAATTCCATAGTACTCACGTTTCGGTACGGTGGGCTCAAAAGGAATCACCCCTTCATTTGCTTCTTGCGCTAGTCGAAAATCTGTATTCCTTTGCACGTTCAATTTTGGGGTTGACTTTCCGGTTGGGTTTACAAGTCCGTTAGTAGGAAGCGTATAATAGTTAGAAACGCAACTTGTATTTTCGGCAGAATTTTGAAAGCAAACGTTTGTTTGGAACTGTTTCTCAATTTGCGCAATTTTGATGGATTGAATTTGGTTTTCCAACATTGTGGCAGCCACCAGCTTCTCCTGAACTGGGTCGACATCACACACACTATCGTTTTCCTTCAACCAATCCTCAACTTTACTTCGGCTTTCCAGACTACGAACGCTCATTCGACTAGCATTGCTGGATTGTTCCTCCAATTGTTGCTCCAAAGAATGCTTGCTCTGCAGATATTCCAAAGCTTCACGATCCTCTTCCTTCTGTAACTGCTCCTCCTCTTCCAGTAGCGTCCGGCGTTTCTCCTGTAGTTTCCGCTTTGCCTGATTTTGTTGATCCCGCAGCTGCTTTCCTTCTTCTAACTGCTGCAGTTTCAGAGCTAGCGCTTCCGATCGTCGGCTTGTTGTCGAGGTTCCTTTTTTGAGTGATCTTGTATCCGAGCGCTTCTCTGCTAGACATTTAGGACACACATAGTCGAGTTTCTTTGCTTCCGCCTCATTTGCAGCACCTCCACAGGAATAATGAACCCAGGCTAAGCAGTTCCGGCATTGCATCATATCTTCCTTACTATCCGGAAGAGGGCAGATTACGCAACTGAAAACTTCCGTTTGAGCTGGTTGTTTCATTTTGCGCGACATTTTCACGTTGCAAATAGAATCTTTGAAGATTGTTGATGTGGGAAGGATTCTTCTAGTCAAACTCGTTTGTTTCTGATGGTAGAGTTGCTTCAAAGCTATATTTAGAAAATATAAAATTACTATTTACATAATAAATATCAAATGATATTGAACTTACATTCTAGTTTTCCTCCTCTAAATTTAATCAACAAATCTTCTCCAATATTGTGTCCTGGATTTTCGTTTAGACAGTTTTCAAAGTTTTCTCCTAATGTGTTAACCTGTAAGTTTGACATTATAGATTTATAGCCAAGTATGCTTCAAACTCCCAGTCGCAATACTTACAATCAAGTTAAACACAAACTGCTACACTAAACTTAAACTGCCTAACAATTAATAACTTCTTTTCAAATTCAAATTGTTATCACAAAATGGCTTCCTTTCCTGGCTTCCTGTCGCTACTAACTGGCGGTTAATTTTCACTCTGCATCGCGCTCTTCTCCAGTCGATAGTGCAGTCTGCGCAGCACTTCCCAACGAGGGGTCTCTCGATGTAACACAGTTCGACGCACGGAACACCTGAAATGCGTTAACACAACTAAGTTTTGTTTGAATTGCTTCACAACCCACCCGTCGCCCAGCTATCTACAAGATTAAGGCTAAGTATTGTGTGCTCAGGTAAGTCTGTGGTGCAGACCCGTATTGAGGATCAGGCTGCTACCGCTGTGCATGCTTGGCATAAAGTTTTGGGAGAGTCGGTTATACACAGTTTATCGGATTTTCTGTTGGTGGCTCGTTTGTCAACCGCGAAACAACGTCGTTTGCCGTGCTGGTCTGTGAATTTGTGATACCGTGCAGTGGTGTAAAGATTATCTTGTGGTTGTGCGTGCCCGGATAACGATTATGTCTCGAGAGGATATACGACTCCTGGTGAAGCAGGAACGGAATTTGCGAAGCTTAATGGAAAACATACAGGAATTTGTTGACGAATACCAAGCAGAACGGGACTTCGTTTCTTTGAAATATAGGATGCAGAAGTTAGACGAAGTATACGACAAGTTCATACGGGTTAGAGAACACATAGAAGTTATAACCGATGTTGCAGAAATCACTGCAGGCACAGGCGGAAGTGAGGAACAGGCAGCCCTCGAACGTGCGATGAGGATCAGCGAGCGCGAAGAGATCAACATGCGCATCATTAAGGACTTCGAGAATCGATTCTTCGCGATGAAGCACAGTTTAGGAGTGCTGGAGGCAGCCCAAATTAATTCCAGCAGTCAATCTGAAAAGGTATCTGCAGCGGTCGAATCAAAGGTCAGGGTCAAACTTCCCGAATTGAAGCTACCAACATTCAGCGGAAGGTTGCAAGATTGGATCACCTTCCGTGACACTTTCACCAGCATGATTTTTAACAACGGTAACCTGTCAGACATAGACAAGTTTACGTACCTGCGTACCTGGAGATCGAATCTATAGATTTGACATCGGTCAACTATCTTATTGCATGGCAAACGCTCCGGAACTCGTTTGAAAACAGAAAGCTTCTAGTGAAATCGTACCTCGACATTCTATTTGCTGTCAACCCAATGAAAGAAGAATCTTACGAGCAGCTCAACCAGGTGGTGAAGGTTTTTGAGACAACGCTGATGATGCTCCAGAAAGTCGGAGTGGAAACAAACGGAATGTCCATCATTCTCCAGCATATGGTGTGCCAGCGTTTGGATTCTGCTACACTACACCACTGGGAATGCCATCACAATTCGAAGGAGGTTCCGACGTATCAGCAGTTAGTAGAATTTCTTAAGACAAGATGTCTGGTGCTCCGTAACATCACGTCAGCCTATTCAAGCCAAGGGGAGACAAAAAGACAGTTTCGTTTTCCGACAGTCAGTCATACCAGTGTCCAGCAAAAGTATTCCTGTCCATTTTGTGATGAGTCTATGCACTCAGTGTTCAAATGCCCGAAGTTTACACAAATGAATGTGTCCGATCGTGTTGAGTTCGTTAAGAAGAAATCTTTATGCCTTGATTGCCTTTCGCCGGGTCACATTGCAAAATTTTGTATCAAGGGTTCTTGTCAAATCTGCGGAAAAGGCCATCACACCCTCCTGCACGCAGGTCCTCAGGTATCACAGTTCAGTTCAGGAAAGTTACGGTTTCCACAGCAAGTCAATCCGGACGCGTGTCAAGAGCCACCTCAGAATCAAACTGAGCTACACTATGAAGAAGATTTTCCAAATTCAACTCTCCAAAACCAAACCGATCTATTACACAACCCAAGTCCAAGCATGAATAACCTCCCATCCTCTAGCGCCACAGACAATCCTTACACTAGCCACAGTTCTATAATATCCGCAAATCCTAGGACCGTTCCAACTACTGTCCTGCTGCCTACAGCAGTTCTAACGATTAGGGATAGTTGTGGGAATACCATCTCAGCTCGAGCATTATTGGACTCAGGATCGCAGCTATGCTTCATGACTGAACGGGTTGCTCAGTCCTTAAAATTTGAACGATGTCAAGAATATCTTCCAATCAGAGGAATTGGTCAATTGAGTACTTGTTCCACTCAGTCAGTGTCCGCTACGATTGTTTCGAAGCATTCGGACTATCGCTCTACATTGAACTTCTTCGTTCTCCCGAAAGTCACTGCAGATATTCCATTGAAAAAGATTAACGTTGATAGTTGGAGTATGCCTTCAGGACTCGACATGGCAGATCCCGATTTCCAAAATCCCAGCAGCATCGACATTATTCTTGGAGCAGAGGTGTTCTACGATCTTTTGTTGGAAGGGTATCACAGATTGAACGAAATTGGACCAATGCTTCAGAAAACGCGACTTGGTTGGGTTGTTTCCGGCAAGGTTTTCGAACAGTCTCGAGGTCAAGAAACGATATCAGCTTATTGCACTGAGAAACGTTTTGAAAAGTTGCAGAATGGTTTTTTGGAGATGAAGTCAAGTCAAATAACTACAACGAAGACGCTTGAAGACGCAGAATGCAGAGACGAATGGTTTTACTTTGAAAACAACAAATTGAAGATTAAGACGCCAAACCACATTTGGGAACCACAAGTGTTTCCCAGTTATTTCGCTGTTCCTCAATGGATTGTTTCCACCGAGATCAGCATGCGAAATTTGGTTTCCGATTTGAGTAAACTGGTGGATTCCTGTAGACAGTTCGGTTCTAAGATAGCTCGTGCCAAGATATTTCTCCAGGATCTCTGGAAGCAGATTTATTCCTGGACGAAAACGCTTCCTGGTTTTCTTCAGCAACGTTCGCCAGAATATCGGAGCAACTTGAATGGGTTATCTTTTCTGCGAGTTCCATGGTTGTTCAACAGAAAAATTTCGAGTCATCTTCGCATTCTAAAATCTCGAATTGCACCTCTACATTATGTCACCCGCATGAGGAAGAAACTGATGAATCAACGTTTGAGATGTTCCATGCAGTATTTACTATCAACAGGTTCAATCGTCATGGATTGGAACTTTTTTAATTCATCATTTGTTCATCGGCTATTCATCACAAGGGAAGAGTAGATATCTTCTCCAACGAGGCGCATTAGGCGCGCCTGCGGGGGCCTATTAGCCCCCGCAGTCCAGTTAAGTTATTTATAATTAAATTATGATCAAAAAGTCTTAAGGAATGTTCATACTCCATAGTGTCCTCCATGCCAACGGCGGTCGCTGACCGTCCGTCCTAAAGAGTCGACCCACGAAGCATTGAAGTCATGAGATCGTTGAATGAACCACATCACCCTTATGGACACCCTTATGGACACGTCGCTGTATAAAAGTTGATAGAGCGTCTTGTATACTTGTGGAGGTTGAGGGACCTCCACGCAAAGTTAAGTTTGTGTTTGTTGTTCAATATTGCTTTAGGACATACACAATCCTTTTATCAGCAGGAAATCACGCCATCTACCGCATCGCAGTTATCATTTGAGTATTAATGTTCCACTGAAACCATTGTCACAAGTCATCGTTCCATCAAAAAATTGATTGAATCCATCACTGAGCACAGCAGGAGCATCGGCGCAATGTGCGCCCGCGGTGGCACGAAGCCACCGCTTCAGGGAAGTCGTTCGTAAGTAATTTTTGATTGAGTAAAAAAGCCCCTCTCATCTGATTCCAGAGTTTACGAGCCATGAATGCCGGGTACCGAGGTCCAGAGTACGTTTCCCGATCGCAACCTACAAGCACGGTCCAGTGCACAGGTTGTTGTCATCGCTGCATCGCAGAATAAAATACAGTCCACTAAGTAAAAACAGGCGTTGTGGAGTCCAGTGAGGCACTGGGCAGTTAATTTTGGAATCATAAAATAGCATAAGTAGCAGCAGTTTCAAGAGTTGCTAATGAGAAGAGCTTAAAATATTGTTGATATTGCTAGGCAAATCAAGGGGGCCGGTAATGTTAACGCATAACTTCAAGCCACGCTAGTAATCTAGCCATATAATAGTATGTGTGTTGTTATTTGCTCACATTCTCTTACCACCCAGCTGATCCACATCCGATCAGCTGACTAACAAGATCATTCTATAGATTTATAGGTTTATAAACCAGCAGTCAAAATGGTCGGACATAGTTCCATACAGCCAGAATAAATGTTAAGTCTAAATCGCTAAGTGAAGTTTTTTCTAATCAGAATAAAGTGGCCAACATTTGAAGACAAAACACTTTCCTTAAGTCAACCCGCGCTTCTCGAATCCATCCGAAAGTTGAATTAAGTCTATAAATACAAATCGAAACAGGTGGGTGTCGTGACGGGTTTTACGTCCAGAGCTCATTCCAGTGTCCTCTATATCTGCGACGTCTTTACTCGGCTAAAATGTCCAAAAAACTGAAGATCCAAGATCCAACGTGTTTTACTGAATCCTCGTTTCTCTCTCTCTAGGAATAAAACTATCTCTACAAACTCTACAGAGAGAGAAAGGAATCTCTGACTCTCATTGGTTTGACAGGAGTAAAACGAATTCTTTTTTTTTTTTTTTTTTAATAGGTGCACGGTAAACAAAAGATATTTATATTTGTGTGATAACTTACCGCTTTTATAAAATAATTATTTCTGAGATTTGTGCTGCAATCGGTTAGTTTTATTCTTATAATTTCGCTATAGATACTATACACTACAGTGGGTTAGCCAATTACTGCGAATCTATGAAATTAAACGGTACCTAGACTTTATCCGAGGAGTTTTTCTTAGCTCTCCCGAACTTCCCTGCAACTTGGTTCTGTGTAAGCTTGCCGACCCTAGGGATTATTAGGGGTTCACCGCAAATCTACCGATTGGCTAACAGCCAGTCTTATACAAATGTAAGTCCAGTTGTCTGTGGTGTATAACAAAAATATTCAAAGTTGAGCTTTCTACTTGCATGCAATCTTCCTTGAAATCTGTTCTACTTACTATTGATCTGATGGTTGAGATGGATATAACACTTTGCAAGTTTTGAAAACAAAAACGGATATAAAAATAATTTTCAATATTTTGGATGTTGTTTTCCATAGCCACTACTGATGTTTGTTGTATTTTGTGTGTTTGTTGTATTTTGTATGTTTGGTGTATTATTATGTGTATTGGTGTGTTTTGGTTTGTTTTTGATGGAGTTGAAAATGCCGGCGCCTGATTTTGAGATTTCCATGAGATAACAATAACAGATTTCGACGTTTTACGGCGTGTTCGTAAATTGATTTATTCTATCGAAGTGATTTTTTCTATCGATGCTGGCGTTCGTAAATTAAACAAACTGTATGCAAAAGCATTGGAAGGTGATTTGACATCTACCAAAAAATTCGATGCATCACCCAAAAAATCAATTTACGAACGCGCCGTTAATAATTAAAAAAAATTGAATTAGCATCTGAACACTTTCGACCTCTTCAATTTGAGGGTATGAAAATGGGAACGATGAGATGCAAGTTCTCACGACTCACCTTCGATTGTGTCAAGCGTTCGTCTCACTTATTCCGCTTCTCAGCTCGCTCGCAGTCATTCAATAAACTTCAAGCCGAGTGGACATTCGAAAGTTATAAGTTCTTTTTTCTCCATATTACCAATAAGTGTGACAGTGATACATACCTACCATTATTTCTGCTGCGTTCAATAACCTTTTTATTATTAGGTATGTTTTTGTAATTGGAACAGTTCTATCAAAGGCTGCTCTCCTTTTGTGATATTTCCAACATTTTATTAGATACATCCTCCCATTTCGGATGTTCTTTATTAAAACGCCTTCCCCATCCACCCCTCCCAAATGCAATAATCATATTAAAGGCTAACTAATTATAGCCAGAACGACATTTTTACAGCTGTAAACTTAGGCTGTTTCATCCGGATCGTGATCTAAGCACGGAATTCATCTTCGGGAGGGAAACGCAGGGCCCAGCTGCTTCCTCTCGGAACAAGTAGGCGGATTTTCTGGAAATTTTGACAGCAGGGAGCGAAATAACATCAGCAGCTTCAATTATACATACACTTGTGCATAGCAGCAAATATAACACCGAAATGATGGCTGAGTCAGACAACACGGCGGAAGCGACCAGGCGGCTCAATGTTAAGAAACAAACCCTGGACGATGCGTATGCCATCCCGGCCAATTTCCTCGAAATTGACGTGGTAAATCCGATGACGACGCTTACGGCCGGCAAGAAGCGCTACACAGACTACGAGGTCCGGATGAGGGTGAGTCTGTCTTATCGTATCATATGCTGGCGTTCTCTTTTGTCTGTTCCCGAAGATGCGAGTTCTTTCTTTGTATAAACACGGACGAACATCAAAAAACCTCCTGCAATGGAGAATTCCCCATAATCACGCCTTGAAGCGTTTACTGCAGCAGAGATGTTTTAAGTTTCTGCCGGACATTTTTTTTGTCATTCCTCTTACGAGGTGTTATTTATTATGAATTTCCTTCGTATTCGGCTAGCAATATGTGTATAGATACTAATGCAGTTATGATAGTGCAACTAACCATATTCGACTTGCTAAAAATATAACATTTGTGTATTGTGTTGATTTCGGTTGCTTTCATAATATGTAGATTACAACGAAAGGGAATGGAAGAGCTGCTATCGTCAGCATGAAATGTGCGATAAGCGCTTCAGAAGAAGTCGAGATATTTCGAGAGGTTTAATTTAGTTTACACAGTTTACAGATACTTTAGGTTGTGAAAGATTTGATTTAGTCATTTAATTCTTTTTGAACTTGAAGGTTCCCGTAAATAAAAATCTCAATTATAACTATTGCATTAGGAATAACGAAGTTAAAAACAGTTTAAATACTTAAATATAACGGTCGAGTGTTCTTGGGGATTTCATGCAGGATGAAATCTATATAATATTTATTGAGAGGACCAGATAATTTTTTTTTTATAATCATCCTTTTGTAATTGCTAAGCCAGTGTGGTATCACACATTCAATCAATTAAAGATTAAAAGATGTACGAATTGATAAAATTTGAAAACTGATTGATGTCCTGGACACTTTTAGAAATATGTTCAAACACGAACGATGGAAAAGCAAAACAAGCTTTATTTCTAAAAACTTATATAGGTATTTGCATGTTCTTTTTTTAAATTAAGACAGACTTTGAGTAGTGTCACTCATCAATCTCTGTTATGAATAGTTAACGCTGTTAATTGGGCTTTTATATTACTGTTTATGTTTTTTTTTTCAATTTTAGACCAACCTGCCCGTGTTTAAGGTGAAGGAATCCAGTGTCCGAAGACGGTACAGCGACTTTGAATGGTTGCGAAATGAGCTCGAACGGGACAGCAAGGTAAACCTATCCATAACTTTGTATCTTTTGAAGCTGTTTTAGAAAAAAGTACCATCATTACGATGCCTATCTTGTTCTTTGTTTCTGTCGGGTTACGTTGTATTGGGCTTCCTCACGCGTACGCGAACTTGCTAGTTCACGTCTTCCCACATTATAGTTTGTCGCAAAGCTTATTAGCACATCGGGGATTATGACTCAATCACTTTCAGCCGGCAACTGGACCGTTCGTTAATGCATTTTCTTTCTTTCTCACTTTCCAGATCGTTGTACCACCACTACCGGGAAAGGCTTGGAAACGCCAAATGCCGTTCCGTGGCGACGATGGCATCTTTGACGAGAACTTTATCGAAGAGCGACGAAAAGGTTTAGAGCAATTTGTGAACAAGATTGCCGGGCACCCGTTGGCTCAGAATGAACGCTGTCTGCATATGTTCTTGCAGGAGCCAACCATCGACAAGAACTACGTCCCGGGCAAGATACGGAACACGTAAAAGCATGCAGTCACGGGACAGAGAACCACCTCCTCGCTGTTATTTCGTTGTACGAAAGCGAAGGCAAGGAACAAGATTCTTGTAGACAGTTTGCTAACTTCCCGGTGCGAACACTTTTGGAGGAATGGTTCATAAAATAGCAGTTATGAACGAACTTTATATTTAGAGACAAATATTTCAACAACTATAAAACAAAACAACAACCCAAACTACAACTGATTATGTTAGACTTTCTTGTTACAAAAGATCTTCGGTGTTAAGAAATTCATCGAATCAATCAGAAACGTATATATTGCAGAATAATGTTAGGTTCAAATTCGCATAATAACAAACAAAAACACATTACATAAAACGTTCTGTCCTTTTGGTGATTTTTGATTACTTGTATGTATGTATATATTTAAAGGATATCACTATCAGCAACATTTGGCTAAGCGTTACGATTTTCTCTAGGACCTTTCTTTAAAGAAAACGTAACGCTCTGCTTTATCGACGTTAGGTTTTGATCAATTCTTGGACATCTTTTTCGAAATGCCATTCTCATATAACCAGAATTATTTAGTTTTCAAACAATTTGCAATCACAAATCACTGTTGATGTAAAAAAACTTTTAAAAAACATAGAATCTGATCCTCCCACCCAAATTATCCCCAATTCAAATAAAACTTCGGATATTAGTATGGTTATTATTTCTGTAGTTAGGTAACGTGATGATCAGCTGTTGGTTTTCCTTCTATCTATACATATTTGGAAATACTGTAATACGAATATGGAAGGTCGGTGGTACTTTCATCAGGAAAAACATACGTGAATTCCACTGTATTCCTTCATCAATAACACTGCTCTTCGATTTACGAATTATCAACTATGCATACAGCAACAGATGAAAGAAAAATAAAGGCAAAACGGAATAAAAATAAGTAACCTGTATTTTTCTCGGTATAATCCCTTCAGCAAAAACCAGAACGAAATTGTACCCCACGTGTGTATGTGGGAATAAGAAAACGTGGAATTTGCGAAATAAATCATTTTTTCCTTTCAAATGGATGTTTTTCTTGACCATTTTTTTCTGCCTTTTTTAGTTCTAATAGGACAGTATTTTCCTTGAAGTGTAGAAATACCGATAGATTTTTTTTAATTTGTTGTGACTGTTATCGATAAGTATCTTACATTTTTTTTTTCATTGCAGGTTCGTTACATGGAAGTTAACTTTCGTTATTTCAATGTAAGTGAAATGGCAGAAATTTATTCCCAAAGTTCATCCGATGTGACGTTCCTCACCTAAAGCGACTCCTGAAATCGAGTGACTCGACTATCGTCACTTTATGTGCGGTGCAGAATGAGGACAACAATTTTATTGTTTTGTAGTATTTCTAACAAAAGATGTGAACAAATATAATGATATGAGGACCTTCCATTCTATTCAGAGGATACCAATGGTCTATAGTCCCCCTGAGATTCTTCAGGTAGAACTGAAACATCAAAAGCATATACAAACATTCAAGAATTTATCGGCTTGATTCTCATCTGGTATCTTCACATATACCTACTTTAATACTAGTTTAATCAAAGTGTAAAGAAATTCTAAACAGTTGACATATCCTGTCTAAAAAAACTGTTCCGTTTCATTCGCAGAACCATTTACAACTGCTGCTGCTGCGTTGATGGTCAACTGTCGGGCGGCCAGTCTCACCTATCAGGGACACTTATTCCACAAAAGCGGACCGGTACGTCGAGGGACAGTTTACTATCGATGTGCTGCGCGACGCAAGGGCCACTGTAAGGTATCGCTGGCCTTGGATTCCCTGACCAAACGGATTCGTTCGGCTAGCATCGGCATCAAACACAACCACCCTGCACCAACAATCGCAATGGGAACGGGACAATCATCACAACCAGTTGCGTCCGATGGTCACGACACATCCATATTTCAGGGGAAGAAAATGCTCTACGATGGTTTCTATTTTTATCGGCATGGTTCATCGAAGGATCGACTCTACTGGCGATGTTCAAACTGCAGCCTTCTGGGCTGCCAAGCACGGCTTCACACCGATCGCGCTGGACAAATACTGGAAGCGAAACATCATCATCTGCCTCAGTGTCGACGGGCAGAAGAATCGGATTTCGGATGAATGAAACTTGGCCAAAAACACATCTGATAAAGTCAGAATTAAGTGTATATTTTACGTAGGCGATTGAGGATGCGAAAACTTTAAATAACTTTATCAAAAATAAACCTCATGCAATGACGGGAATATTTTGTATACTCAATGATTTTAACATGCCCTGCGCGAGTCTCTAGAGGGTAAATTTTGTAGCTTAATTCTAACTGTTGCTGATTTTACGAGCAGATTCAACACGTTGTACGCGAACATGCGTCAACTAACGTCTCCCTCTGCCTTTCTTCGGCTGTGGTTGCACTTCATCCTCGTCTAAAAGGGAAAGAAACAACAATACAGAAATGGAATTTTGGTTTTCTTACTTTTCTGTATAGTTTTGTTGGTTTATGCATAAACAATTTCTAGCAGCTATTAGTTATTTGTTTCAATAGTAATCGAAATACAGCATCGGAAATATCTACTTCTAAAAATACCTTAACTACTGTTTGGCCGCCTAAAACTTATAATAAAAACTTATTATCGAAGTTATAAGGAAAAACCGATGGACGAAATTCAAAATGAAATAATTCGAAGTTTAGGTCAGGCTCATTCCTGAATTTTGGGCATTTGTTCATGGACAAAAGTGCCTTTAACTTGCTCTGAGGGAACATGATTGTTGGTGCGTAAGTGCAATTATATGTGCGTTTATCTAGGGGGTGAAGCTAGCTATTCGAATGCTTCAACTGGACAGAGCTACATTTTTTCTGTCTAGTTTTGCACTTGAATTCGTTTGGTTTTGCGCCTAGGCATAGCATCAGTGTCTGCAAGTATAGCAGTGGAAAAGTGAAGGGAAAAAGAAAAAAAAATAATTAGAAAACAAAATCATAAATGTGAGGTCTCGATTTTAAAAATTACTAAATGGATTGGTGTTAGATTTTCTATTGACCAATATTATTATATAGATACATGGAATGATAAGAAGGAGGAC
>NC_073691.1:209000427-209021436 GCF_029784155.1 Uranotaenia lowii | reverse complement strand
AATAGACTTCTGTGAACTTCAAGTTCCAAGAAGTTCCTCAAATAGCCTTCTGTAAACTTTAAGTACCAAGAAGTTTCTCAAATAGCCTTTTTTGTGACATCTAAATCGCATCCACACAGTATACAAGTTACAAATTAGGTCTCAAATAGCCTTCTGTGAACTTATAGTTCCAAGAAGTTCCTCAAACAGCCTTTGGTGAACTTCAAGTTCCAAAAATTGCATCAAATAGCCTTCTTGGAGACATGTCCGCCATTTCATGAATATGAAATGTGAACGCATATAAAGGGCATATAATAAATACATATTTTTTGGAGCTTGGAAATTGTTGAAATGTATAATTTATTTTGAATCTTCAACTCAAAACAACTGAAAGCTTGCTCGCAAATGATTATTTTTGAAAAGAGTAAATATTTTGACTTTATAAAATTTCGTCCAACTGTATTTACTTACCATGAATTTATCACACCTAGGAAGTCAGTTGAAGCAATTCATTAATTAAATATCAAGATAAACTCAAGAATTTGTATAATTTTATGCGTAACAGTTATAAACATGGAATTCCATTTTTTTTAAACCGATATTATTTTAACCGATGATTGATTGATATGCCGTTTCGTTATGTTTCTTAGTAATAATCAACATGCGTCTTTGCTGTTGGCCGCTAGGAAGCTTATAACCACTTCGAATTTTAGCTGCTGGCAAGGCAACATCTAGGCGTGGCGTCGTGGGAGCTTGTTTGGCTATCAACTCGAAGGGTCGCGTTTCAAATTTGGTACAAGGACTATTTTTTTCCCATTAGTTTGTTTGATTGCTTGAGTAATCGAATCAAATAAATATGTAGCAAAACTGTCGTGCGTGACGGCATGTATCGAAAAAAGTTAAAAACAAAGTAATTAAAGATGGGTGCCGAGAAACCGGCAGCACCACATGGGCTGGTGGTGACCAAAGTAAGAGAGAAGAGGAGAATTAATTTTTTTTTGCTTGGGTAATTTGGCAAAAATGACAAAATTGAAAACTTTAATAAATCGAGAAAAATGCTGAAGAAAATTAAAAAATAAAATTGACAAAATTAAAAACCTAAATAAATTGAGAAATATGCTAAAGAAATTGAAATAGATGAAAAAATATTAAAAATTGTAATAACTATCATAATTTAAAAAATCAATTGTTAATTCGGCCGATTATTGAACCGTATGTTACCGCATCGTTTTTCACCAATTATGTTCTCAATATACTCGATTTATTCACTTCAGAGATCAATCCGGACAAACGTTAAATTATTTGAAACATATGGTTGGGCATCTTTCTTGAAATTGTATTCCTCATTCTTATTTTTATGTTACCATATGCTGTAACTCAAAATAGTGTTCATTGAGATTATAACTACTTATTTAAAACAAAATCATAGAAACGGGATCATACAGGATATTTCCGGATTCAGTATTTTAAAAATCATAAATAAGTTGCAGATAAAGTTATTTTTATGAAAATTATGATAATTTTCAAATACTTTTATTTTATATACAATTCTGGAATTTTGTATTTTCAAATGATTTTGAATTTACTGCTTTAGAAAGTCCTTAATCATAATTAGATGATTGAGAATTAAGAAGACTATCATTTGTTTTTGATTTTGTATAATATGTATTCATTAGACCGTTGCAAAAATGACTTTTTGCTCCCATATATTTTTTCGATGCCTTTTGGGTCACCTAGCATCAGTGTAAAATTTGAGATGAAGAAAGAATTAGAAGAAAGAAAGAAAGAAGAAGAAATTTTTGCACATAAATTCATCCAGAAAATTAAAATAAGCTTGAAATAAAGTCGTTCTTCTTTCTTTTTTCTCGAGGAACCCATTGAAACCAGGTCGTGACAAAAAATAAATTGGAATCTTTCCGAATCCCGAGAAAGTGGTATCTACGTTTTAAATTAATTGATTTCATTTTCAATAATAGTAAAACTGCATTTAGGAATAATGTAGCAAAATAAATGATATTCAAAAATATGGAAATAAAACATATGTGGATATACTTCATCTCTAACAAACAACATTCTGTGAAATACAATCTTGTTTCCATGTTTTCTACAGCTTTAATCAAACATTAATTACAGGTTGTTGCTCCATTCATAATCTGCGTTGATACTAAGGTTCGTTAAAAAACCAAGCACATTCTCACAGAAAAAGTTACATTTGTTTTCATCCCCCAGCGAAAACGTTGGGAAAATGTGCTCAATTTTCAACCGCTCTCTCTCTCTTTGTTTTTTTTTCTTCCTCTCAGTCGCCGACAATCGTCCGAGGTGGATTCGGAACGATGGGGTCACCCACTGAATGAACCATAGTTTCTCTCCACTCAGCTGAGTTCATTGGTTGACCCCCAGCGGAGTGTTCTGCGGGTGGCTCTATGGAATGTTTTTCCCAAATCTTACCGTGGAGCGGCGGCGGCGAGAGGGTGGCCGGCCACCCAGAATGAGAACGATACTACGATGCTGACGCCGCCGACGATTACGATTCCGACGACGACGACGACGTCGACGCCGAGATCCCGAAGCCCCGAAACAGCAACGGGCGCGCTCGAGAATGCATTCGAATTTTCCTCCTTCGCGCTTTTCATCTCAGTTAGAATTCGCTCTCGTCCGTTGCCAGACAAAGGTGGTGATTTTTCATGTGTTGTGATAGCTCGTTGGTTGGCTCGTGTTTGGATGGACCCTGAAAGAGGTGTTTTTTTTCTGCTCGGTTCTGTTCTGGCGGCGACGACGGCCCTTCGCAAGGGATAGGAAGACTTCCAGAAATATTAGTCGCGATACTCGGGACGACACTGTTGCCGGTTTCTGCTTCCGGTTTTAAGAAGGGTTGATCCATTGGAATCTCTGTTCCGGTTTCGTGTGCAGCAACAACCGACGCTGGTTCCAGTGAATTTAGGTCGACGGTTTTTTTCTTGATGCTGCAACAAAATACATCCTGAGCAGAGGGATTTATCTATTTGTGTCTAAAAACGGGGGTTCCGGTGTCATCCCCCCATACTCGGTGTGATCTATCAAGAGTATATGTGCGTATGTGAATAGAAAAACACGGAAGGGCTTTGCGAAAAAAAGGGAAACTAGAAACGGAGATGATGTGTTGAGGCTCGGTCAGAATACTTATGTGTTGAAATATAGGAGTAAAAAAAATTGTTTACCGTTCGATCTGTTCTAGGGAGCAGTTTCCGGGATAGGTGTGGGAGTGTCCAATGTGGGGCGCCTCAATCATCCCAGTGGCTAGAGACGTGTGGTTTTCACCCAAACTGGAATGTTTGCCAAGTTTTTCCTGCTTCGTCATCTACTGCCATAGTGATGTGTGTTGATTTTTTGCCCTATTCGCTCAGCAAAATCAGCAGTAGGAGTCGGGAAAACGGGTTAAACTAAAACCCCCCCGTGGATCATCATTCATCCCCCCTTTCCCCAACCGATAACCACAGCAGCCACCCTCCCTACTCGAGGCACTCTTATGGGTGAAATAATTCAGTAGGGCTTCAATCAAAAATTATTGATTGCATCAAGCTGCGAATTGCGGTGGCCTGTGTGGTGTCTGGCTAGTGTCCGTGTGCTTTATTTGGCGAGGTGGTTGTGGTGAATGTTATTTCCGCAGTAGCATCAGAGTAAAAATAGCTCCGGATGATTCTGTCGCGATCGCCAGCATCCAGCAAAAAGTGTGAACGCGCGCGTAATTTGCATCGTGCAGTGCACAGCGGCCAATTTCCGCTTCCCCAAATCGGTGGAATCAAACCCAATTCCAGATTGTGTGTACCCCACCAGTTATAACCGCAAAAAAAAACCATTCAAATCAAAAGTGGCAGGTGTTTGAAGCTTTCATCATCATCACCTGCATGTGTTTTTCAGATGCATGTTGATAGAAGAAAAAGTTGAAACAGAAAAAATCCAAGCGTCGAATTTAATTGAATTTTGATAGCTCCCGGAGTGACGCTCAACGACAATCAACGCAATTCCATCACAAAAAAATATAGTCATAAGTGAGCAGTGAAAGTTCTTGCGAAATCTTAAAATCTTTGAAATAAAAGTCAACCTGAAGGTGCAAATGAAGCGATGCTCGTTAGGAGAGGAGTTGTTATATAATTTTAATTGAAATAGTTCCGGTTGCTGGTGGGCTGCTGGCTGGCTGAAGCTGAATGAAGCAGAAAAAATAAGTAAAAAAAACCGACTGTTGGACAACAGACTTTGGCTCCATAAAATAGGCAAACTTTGCTTTGCTGCTTCGGTGGATGGCAGTAGACGGGAAAAACGTGAAGCTGACCTAGTTTTGCGTTGAAGGAGTTGTGTCCTTTCGGAGCCGGAACACCCCTTCCGTGTAGCGAATCCGACGGAGTGTCGGATTGAAGGAGTACATACGGGTCAGGCTAGAAATTGGAAACGACTATTTGCTAAAACTTCAATCAGGTAGGTAGGCTCTCGGAATTTCGATTACGCAAAAACTACTATCAGGTTCCAGGAACTAGAGACAGTTGGAACATTTCTTGTATGATTTTATGACATCCCTCTACTTGCCACATTATTCGCTTTGAATAACTATTTTACGAGTTCTTTGCAAACAATTGTTGAGACCGGTTGGGAGAAATGTCATCACAAGCTCTAGAAAAATATTATTGATCAAAAACTTCATATAAGCTTTTTCTTGTGTTGGAATTTGATTCAAATTAGGGACAGGTTTTTTCTCAAAAGTTGGTGAAAACACCCCTGGAGCAAGGTTGCCGAGAAAAAATCTGTGTTTTGACGAAAAAAAATCTGACTTTCTGTCATTTTTCAAAAAAATTCTGTTACGATTTTCTGTGATGCTTTTTCAATTAATTTCATTTAAAGGTCATGTCAAATTTCTTTTTTTTACATTTTAATTAAGAAAAATCAATTAACATTACCAATTAAATCATATTCTCCAATTCAAAAATAATAATCAAAAATTTATACTGACACTAAAAATTTAATTTTGAAAAAACGTTCAAAATTTTAATATTCTGTGAAATCTGTGAATATTCCAAAAATTCTGTGTTCTGTGACAAAGATTCTGTGATGAAATTTGGCTAAAAATTCTGTGAAATTATAGATTTTTCTGTGATTTCGGCAACTTTGCCCTGGAGTCGGTATTTAAATATGAATACAGAAAAACGCATCAATACTCTAGGCTTCAGATTAGAACTAAATATGATTTTTTCTAAAAATTATTATCGTATTTATCGTATTATCGTATTTCAACTTAACTTAATCTTGAATTATATTAGAAGTTATAACGAAATCTGAAACCATCAGGTATGCAATTTTCTTGTTTAGTTATGCTTTGTGTTCAAACTTTTAGGTAGATATATGTATATAGTTCTTATAAATACTTATTGACATCTGTCAAGTCGTCCAAAATACCTATTAAGAAATTTAAACATGACACAAATCGACTCATTCGATTGCACATTGGTCGAAAAGGCCAAGTTCAATTTTTCGATATTTTCGATAGTGTGATCATTTATGTTTCGAAAGCTGAAAATATGCCTTTATGTAGGGCAAACTGAGCTCTCCTCTAATCATCAAGAAGAGCACTCCAATGAACTTCAGTCTATTAGAGACATGATTGAGAACAGTTCCTTTTCTTAGCAGGGGGATCAAATGGGCCGATTAGGATTTCTAAAAAAAAACAAAAACTTAAATGAAGAGAAAACTCCATAAGCAATGAATACACCATGTTGCAAGAGGCAGACTTAGGATTTGTATGCATGTTGTTTGTTGGAAATCCACTATGGGTGCACGGATTCACCGCAGTTTTACTCCCGCATTTACTAATTTCATCCTTAAATTTTTTTCGATCTGCATCTCTCTCCATTGGCGATTTCTTCCCAAATGCAAACGGATATTTTAACACTTTTTGTCAGAGCTATCCTATTACCCACAGTGCAAAATTTATTTTCTATTCTCTGTTTCCTATTCTTTTTCCACTAAACACCATGTAAAAACAGCTTTCTTCTTTCAGGGCGTCTTTTTTCTCTCCATTTTATTTTCTTCACCATGAACATTCTTCCTCTCACTCGCACTATGATGAGGTCATCATAGGCTTTCATAAAATCACCTTAAACTACAGTCAATTTTGGCTTTTTTCGCAAAAGGCAGATTTAAGATTTAGTTGATTAATCGATTACAAAAGTTTATTTTCTGTGGCTAACGAAAAATAATTTTCTCGTCATTTGAGAAACAAGACAGGTTTTTAACAATATTTCAATTGAAATGAGAAACAGATCCTGCCGGAAACACAGAAAGATTTCTCATTAAAATTTACTTTAGACAATACGTACATTCATTGAAAATATGGGATCTCACCTCGTCCAGGGTGTTTGAGCCCTGATTTCTCCTACTGAGGTTTCCATTCTACGAGAGCCGCGATTATTTGCTGATAATTTTTCTTTTTACCCTCTTTCCTAACTAACCTAGTCTTTAGGTTTTATATTGAAGAAAACACGGCACAGTAAACTTTGTAAAGTAAAAGGCCTGAAATAAATTATTTATTATTATTATTAAAAAAAATTATCTTTGTAGTATGAAGCAGCTGTCTTATTGAGTTACATTTTTTTAACATTAAATTCTAGTAAACATTTTTAGCAACAGGTGTAAAAACAATTCAATCCACTTTGAAACACTTCAATATCCGATGTTTTAAGTATCTCCAGAAAAAAAAATTCATATCGCCTTCATATTAAATGTTACAAAATATAGAAAATTGATAACGTATAACGGTCGTAAAAAACCATGTTGTTTATTCAAGATAATTTATTTACTTGTGAGAATAAATTTATTCTTATAATGGATTCGAATAATTTAGGAATGCAAGATAATATTGCAACTCCACGATAACTTTGTGCATCAGATTTGATACCGGTTTTGAATATTGGAACCAAAAAAAGATTTTTTCCGAATTGCAGCAAGAATACTTGTTTTTAAAAAGGAATTAATGAATGAATGGTTTGGCTATTTCTTTTAAAGCAATTTTTAAAATTTTTGGGGCAAACCATCTGGACTTGGACCTTTCGAAGAATCTAAAGCATCCAAAGAAGCAAGTAGTTCACTGAGCACAATATTACATGTTACAACAACATGTTGTAACGGATCGCCAAAATATAAATCAATCAATCAATAACACTAGTTTACAGAATTTTTTAACTAAGTAAACTCAAGGTCACTTTTAATGTGGAATCTCGGTATAACAGTTTTTGAGTTATGCTCCAAATATAAAAATTAAAAAAGTACTTGTACTCAGATTCACATTTATCTCGGAATGCATTACATTAATTTGAAATCTCTTTTCTGCATATTAAAGATGAATAAGTTTGCTATCATATGAACTTAATTTTTGCGTATGATCATTAAACTTTTTGATATTAGTGACTTTATGATAGAAAAACATATAAAAAACTCAGAAGTTCTTGGTCCGATGTTAGCGATTAGTTATTGTTAAAGTTGTTGTGATTAAAGTTGTTATTAGGGTCGTTGGAGTGGCCCCGAATATTGAATATTTTTCGGTATGAATTCCTGGATGTTTTTGTTATAATTCTTGTAGATGTGAGTTTTGTTACAGTTTTTTTTTGGTTTTGTTGTTGTTATTATTCTTGGTACTGATGACATTTCGATTGCGTTGTACCTTCCGTTAACGGTTACTACGTTTTTTGGCTTTGTTCGCGATTTTTGGTGACGGCCATCAGACTCCGTCCAGTCAGCTTTCCAAACCTTCCTTTAACCCAGAAGTTGCCAGCCTGAGTCATTCAACTTTCGATTGAGCTCCACTTCTAAGCTTGGGTAATCAGGTGTCGGAGGTGAGGAAGTAGGGCAACGGCTATGTTAGCCGAAAGTTACTTTAATTCACCAAGTATGTCGAGTTCCAAAATTGGATTTGACGTTATCGTGCAACTTGAGGTGGTTTTCATCGACAACTGGTGTAGTTTAAGCAGTTCCTCATTGATGTTGTGCAGTTCATTCGATAAACCTGACGTCACTAAATTCTACCTTGAAATGGACCAGTCGTACACAAACGCTTAAAAAATACATACTTGTCGTAATCTGAGGGTTTTCCTTACCTCGAAGGCTTGATGTTTACTTTCTAAAATTTGATTTAAGACGTTCTATTTATATGAACATTATTTCCAATCGAAGTAGCCAGATTTTATATGATTCCGCATGTTGTTCACTTGTCCGTCAATTATTAGTGCGTATGGAGAAATTCTAAATGATTAAATTATACGTTCTTTTTTTTCTAGCATAGCATAGCATAGCATAGCATAGCATAGCAATGGGTGACTACACACATCTTGCATTGGCTGATTCACGAGGAACAACTAAAGATCAATCCCGACACGAGATGCCAAAACAAGTATCTGGACTCAATACTCGTTTCAAGTGCTGATATTGAATATTAGTGTGGTACCAAAATGCACACCGCGGCAAGTCAATATAATCATAGAAGGGATGGTCTGAAACAGCTAAACAAACTTTTCAGGTGCAGAGAATTCATACGACCCTACATACAGAAGCTGTTTTCAGACAGGAGAGGGGAGGGTTTTTTTATGTTTACGAGAAATCCTATTTGGCAAATAGTACTTACTTACTTAATGATCCCGCGCCGATCCTCCGGTGCATAGGGGCCGTGGTAAAAGACCTCCACTGTTGACGATCCGGAGCCAGCGTCTTCACCTGGTCCCAGTCAAGATTCTCGTCGACAGTTCGGATTTCAGCGGCTAGGCTTCGCCGCCACGAGTTTCTGGGCCTGCCTCTTCTTCGATGACCTTCTGGATTCCAGTCAAGCGCCTCTCTGCAAATCTCGTTTTCATCTTTTCGCAGCGTGTGCCCAATCCATCTCCACTTACGTTCCCGAATCTCGATTTCTAGCGCCCTTTGATGACACCGGCGATGTAGTTCCTCATTCGAGATCCAGTTGCCAGGCCACCAAGCGCGGATGATGTTCCGCAGGCAGCGGTTTACAAATACTTGCAGTTTTCGCGTCGTCACCGCATATGTGCACCAAGTTTCGCACCCGTACAGCAATACGGATTTGACGTTTGAGTTGAAGATTCGGATTTTAGTTCGTAGAGAGATCTGGCGTGACCGCCAGATGTTTCGGAGACTCGCAAACGCAAATCGGGCCTTTCTGATCCGGGTTTCGATGTCTTTCCTGGTACCACCATCAGGCGTTATCTGGCTACCAAGATACTGGAAGCACTCCACTTTCTCAACTTGTTGCCCAGCTACCATGAAACTGGAGGGATTTCCTGTGTTGATCTCCATCGACTTGGTCTTTCCGACATTGACTTTGAGACCTGCTGCCTTTGAGCTTTCGGTGAGGTCGTCGAGTTTGCTCTGCATGTCCGGTTGTGTTTGGGCTAGCAAAACAATATCGTCAGCCAGGTCAAGGTCGTTCAGTTGCTCCATTGTTAAAGGATTCCACGGCAATCCTCGGTTCGGTGCACAGTCGATCGATCCAGTCAGAATCTCATCCATTACGATGAGGAAAAGTAGCGGTGATAAGATATATCCTTGTCTCACTCCAGCAGTTACCGGGATTGGTTCGGACAAGACACCATCGTGCAAGACCTTGCACGAAAATGCCTCGTATTGTGCTTCGATGAGATGGACTAGTTTCTCTGGGACCCCTCGTCGCCTTAGAGCCGCCCAGATGTTTTCATGATTAAGTCGGTCGAATGCTTTTTCGAAATCAACGAACACCAGCAGAAGAGAGTCCTGGAATTCGTTGATTTGTTCCAGTATGATTCGTAGCGTTGTGATGTGGTCCACACATGATCGTCCGGATCGGAATCCAGCTTGTTGCCGTCGGAGTGTAGCGTCGATTTTCTCCTGGATCCTGTTCAGGATCACTTTGCAGAGTACTTTGAGGGTTGTACAGATCAACGTTATGCCTCGCCAGTTACCGCACTCTGTCAGGTCTCCTTTCTTCGGGACCTTTACGAGGATACCCTGCATCCAGTCGGCCGGGAATGTTGCAGTATCCCAGATGTCAGCGAAAAGACGGTGCAACATTTGTGCTGACAGGGCAGGGTCGGCTTTCAGCATTTCAGCAGGGATGCAATCGATCCCAGGTGCTTTGTTGGATTTCATGTTTTTGATTGCCGCTTCTATTTCAGCCAGCGGCAAATAGGATTGATGAAAAATAATGTCATGATTTACAAATAAATACAAAACTTAAAAAATAAATACAAAAGCAATGGAACGAGCTCACCAATTTTGTTATGTACTTATGGCTTCATTGGGGCCTTTCTGAGATGTGGAACCTACTGACCACCTTTCGAAAAACTAAGGCCAATCCACGCACATTGAATAACACTTTTTTCTACAATTTTCACTATTTTCAAATAACTTAGCTCGGGTACTTTTCACAGCTTGAACTTTTGCTTGGTATCAACGATCCACCTACCGCGGCCCTTCCTGGCCAATGGAATTACGGTTGCACTCCGTGATTAGTGCCTAAAATCAGGAGAACCTTTTCTTGTCCCTTTTCAGTGTCTCCATTTCATTTGTGTGCTGTCTTCAACTGGGGTATTTTGTCCCGAAAAAAAACGATTTACACTTGATTTTCAATGATTTTCAAATCTTTTTCACAAGCTTCAAATGAAGAGGTTAAAAAAACACGTCAGTTTCTTGTCACAGACTACTTAGATCTAAATTATATGTTCTTTTCTTCTAACATAAATTATAAGATTTTAAATTTTCCATTATCTCTATATCTATCCTACAATACCAAGGCTGCAAGTGCACTTCTATGGAAAATAATAAGTTTTGTTCCCTCTTGTTAATGTATCATGTATTATTATGCACTTGGAAAGATGTCATATATATAAGTGCGTAAATCAGTGATTTACATTTGTTAGGACATTAAACACGAAATAAAAAGTAAGCAAGTGAAACAATGAGGAGGATTTTTGCCTATGCCTACGGGAGAGAGCCATTCTTAAGTTTTGGAATTTAGAAAGGAGTAGGCGCTGACCTGGTGGCATCGCACGTGTTTTTTTCAGGTCCGTGAAAATTTTAATAAATTGTTTGTTTGTAGTATAATTTTTGTGATAAGTTGTTCGAAAATATACATAAAATGAGTTTACGGAATTCCATAGAAACACTTATCGCCGGAAGTATTATAAACCTGCTAGTGGACGGGCTCGTGAATGTGTTTCAAACCGGGTAATGGGTGTGCACAAATTTGCTACTTGCATGCAGGAGTTTTCTATCGTTCCTTTGCGCAATTGGTTCGAGGCATCCGGAGGTGAAGTTATACTCCGATAATGTACAAAATTATTAAATGGTATTTTCATAAAAATTGTTCAAATGTAACTTCTGACGGAGCTCACAAATTCTACCGAAAAAAGCGGATTTCATCGCTCTCAGAATCTGCAGTTGTTGATTAAACATGTGCTTATGTTGGAGTTCAATGTAGACCAATCCCAATTAAATTTCAAGAATAAAAGTTCAAATTAATGTAAAGATGGTGATTTTTGGAAAATGAATGTGCGTGTCATGCAAGTGTGAAGAAAAAAGAGTTTCCTGATTCTGGCAAAAGCCGCAGGGGTATTGACATGCTACGATCGGATCACCCAGCAAAATTTTTTTTAGCTATATCCTTGTGCTGTTTTGAAAAGAGTAGGTGGGTGCTGAACCGTCAGCACGTGTTTTTTTTTTCGTGGGACAAAATTTCTATCAAATTTATTTTCAAAAATTTTTATAGTTTCGAAGATTCCGGAAAAAGAAATTAGTGCCAAGAGGAACGAGCGAGGTTTTGTTTGCTCTGCTTTGACATTATGGGAGAAAGTGCGAACATATTGATTCGTTTATGGAGACAAGAAGCAGTACTGAATGCAAGAACAAGCATTCTGCACCGGTACTCAAAACGTCGTCTTTGTCGCGATTTACTTTGACCTGGAAGATTACTAAAGATGCTGAGCAAAGTTAAGTATCCTTGATATCTCATTTCCGTTGATGGTATTGTAAATTCTATAAAATGTCAATGATTATTTTATTGAATGTATAGTAGCTTAACTCTATTACTGGGGATGAATCGGAGGTAGGACAGGACATCAAACGATCGGAAAACTGATATACGATGGACTGTGGGTTCAACCCAGCCGGAGTATCTCGGCAAGTTTGGAATCATGAGTAAGGCATGAGTTAGTAAGGTATCTTTTCAAGAATCTTTATTTGTTTCGAACAGTTGGAAGGGAGTAAGATGAGTCAAACCTGTCCCAAACCAGTGGTAACGAATCCCTTGTGCTGCAATTATTGTTGATGAGTTAAGCATGAACAATATTTGAATGTGCGATCGTGACTTCCCTACCGACTCGGGTCGACAGACCTATCAGCCACTGGTGGGTTTTCATACATACATACATACATACATACATACATACATACATACATACATACATACATACATACATACATACATACTATATTCTTGTGCTGTTTTGATATACGTTCCATAAACAATATAAAATGATCGCATGAAAGTTGAAAAAACAGCATTTACCTACCAAAGTGAAGGCAATATAAATACATAAATTTCATTTTTTTTTTCAAAAGCGACGGAAATTGCACCAATTGGGCGTTATCCGACACCTTATTCGTACCTATCGAAAGAATGCAAGAAAGCTCAAGATTTTACTCTCATAGCCTTCAAATCGTTGACAGCGACTATGTTTTCCAATTCTCTCTTTTGGTATATAACTCAATTCCCATCTAATTTTTAGCCATCTGGATGCACTTCTGGTTGCAGAGAAAACATGACGATATTTTTGTCACTCGAAGCTAGCTCTTGAGCAAAATCATTTCAAAATTTAGAAACATGGTGAACTTCCTATCATATCCGATTTGACGAGTTCGTCGCCACGCTCATTCTGGTAGTTTTACTAGCCAAATACAAATAAATTCTCGGAGCAAGAGTAAAGAGTAGAGTTAAGAGGGAGAAATTTAAGATTTGCAAAGTGTGGCGTCACCCGTTTTATGTGACGGGGCCTCCCAGGAAATACTCCCGTCACCCGGCCGAGTGCGATCGTACCACTATGCAGTTGGAATTGCGATTCGCAACACTACTGTAAACTACTTAAGTTATCATTTCTATTACGATTTCATACGATTTCGTTTCAGTTCAATTTGTGGTTCGCTAAAAAACTGCTGAAGTGTTATGGTGACTCAATGATAAGTTTTTTTTTCATTTTTTTAGAATTTTTGCGATTTTCTTCTAACATTTCGTGTTTGTATTGTAGACCTTTTTCTAATTATGTCACTAGTAATTATGATGAGTAGCATCTTACAAATGCTTAAATCACCAGACCACAGAAATTGTACTCTGTATGTCATGACCAGAACTCGATCTCATGACCCTTGGCGTAGATGACTTGAACTCTAACCACTACGCCAAAGCCGCTGGCTAATTTTTTCTTGCCCTTAAACCTCGGTCAATGACCAGAAATGATGGTATATAGAAATTGGGAACAATTCTTCAACTTAACAAAGTATAGCGGAAGCTGGAGAGAAATTGCTTTGATTCATGGTAGCTTTAAATATGTCCCTTATTTATGCATTATGTAAATAAAAAGTGGGAAATGTATATTGTTATCTTTTAAATTCTCTGCAGTTTGTTTTAACCTCAGTTGAGCATTGGACTTTTTAAGTTTTAAAACATAAAACAGTCGCGGGGCTTAAAACCAAAATCGTATTTAAATATCATGAGCTGATTTTGGAGGTTCATACAACGCCATCCAGACGTCTGACGTCATTCTTTTTGGAAATATAGGCATCAGTTACCTCGACATTGTGCATTTCAACTTGTTTGGAACAGCAAAAAAAACCTACTCTAAAACAGGTGTAGCGCATCGGACACCAACAGAAACATCACAACATCACGACGACAACATGATGCACCACCAAGGCTATTCATAGAAAACATCGCGCCGGGTGGCATCATCGGGAGAGTGCATTAGATACCCTACCTACACTACAATTTCCCTTTTTTCCACCCATTCATGACAGGCAGCAGACCTCACAGAATGGCAGCCCCCATTCAATGAATGGTGCAAGTATTTGAACAAGTAATATTAGAACAAGAACACGTTCATACGTACAGATCCAACTAAAGCAGGACGACCATGGCCTGAGCTCACATGTGTACTCACTGTGTAGAGCAACATCGACTATAATAGCGGATATAAAATGCAGCTCTATACAGCTAACAGACGGCGCAAAATTGCATTGGCCTAGTGGCTGGTGGCAGCGGGAACAAATAACGAAATTATGCTATCCGAAAATCGCCATATCGCCAACAACAACCAGACAGAGGTAGGAAGGTAATGATAGTTTGGTTTGGCTTTCGTGGTGGTTCGAGGTTTGTTGAAATGCATTCCGGCTTCGGGTAGGACGGCTTGCTTACTCTCGTCCAGTAGTGTAATCAGAAAGAAGGGGCCATGTGGCCGGAGATGAGGGTTGGCTAAAAGTTCCTCCTCCCTACCTCCGCGATTCATGTGCAAACCCAACGAATGTTAAACTAATTTCGCTCGAGGATAATGGAAAAATAAAAATCTGCAGGTTAAGTGCCTCCGGATGGAACGACCAATAAAACTTGGACCAGAATGAACCCTGCACATTTCTGCTTTTAGGTCAGATTTTTACTAGTTTATTCCAAAAAAAACATAAACTAATTTTACCATCTTCGAATCAACCAACGGAATATAAATGATCTCAGATCACTTCGCTAGGAATGAGCAATATGCTCAGAACGAAACACAAAGCATTTCTCTTGCCAATCATAAAAATCAATGCATGTGCAATATTTCCGGAATGGTGCCCTCGCCCCCACCCCCACACATTCAACATACATATGTACGGTGTGTGCAATCACACAATGCACTTCAGTTCAGTTCCGGACCGAATGACCGAGCACTGACTTCATCGTCGTGATTATTTTATAATTTTGAATCTGACGGTCACAACATCAAACCAACATGGTCTGTTGACTTTCGCTACCGAGTCTGCTACATAAATTATGAGTCATTGGTTCAGTCGGTGCCCTGGGTCTGGGCTATTTTTAAATCATGATTTAACCTCTTCCAAGCACTTATGGAAACGCTTTCCTTAAAAAAGTTTCTAGAAATAAGTATTGTAAAAAAACTCTCCTGGACTTCAGTCGTTCGGATAGCAATTGAAGTAAATGATATTTTTTTACGTTTTTGTGGCATATCTGTGATATTTTTGTAACCTATTTGTGAGTTTTTTCGACACTTTCATGACATTTTGTGACATGACATTTTTGTGACATTTTTGAAACATTTTATAAATATTTTTGGGATATTTTTGGAACATTTTTGTGACATTTTTGGATTTTTGTGACATTTTTGGAACATTTTTGTGACATTTTGGGGAAATAATTTTCATTTTTGTTATTTCTATAATTTTTATAATTTTTGTAATTTTTGTCATTTTTGTAATTTTTGTAATTTTTGTAATTTTTGTAATTTTTGTAATTTTTGTCATTTTTGTCATTTTTGTAATTTTTGTAATTTTTGTAATTTTTGTAATTTTTGTAATTTTTGTAATTTTTGTAATTTTTGTAATTTTTGTAATTTTTGTAATTTTTGTAATTTTTGTCATTTTTGTCATTTTTGTCATTTTTGCCATTTTTGTCATTTTTGTCATTTTTGTCATTTTTGTCATTTTTGTCATTTTTGTCATTTTTGTCATTTTTGTCATTTTTGTCATTTTTGTCATTTTTGTAATTTTTGTAATTTTTGTAATTTTTGTCATTCTTGCCATTTTTGTCATTTTTGTCATTTTTGTCATTTTTGTCATTTTTGTCATTTTTGTCATTTTTGTCATTTTTGTCATTTTTGTCATTTTTGTCATTTTTGTCATTTTTGTCATTTTTGTCATTTTTGTCATTTTTGCCATTTTTGTCATTTTTGTCATTTTTGTCATTTTTGTCATTTTTGTCATTTTTGTCATTTTTGTCATTTTTGTCATTTTTGTCATTTTTGTCATTTTTGTCATTTTTGTCATTTTTGTCATTTTTGTCATTTTTGTCATTTTTGTCATTTTTGTCATTTTTGTCATTTTTGTCATTTTTGTCATTTTTGTCAATTTTGTCATTTTTGTCATTTTTGTCATTTTTTGTCATTTTTTGTCATATTTTTAATTTTTGTCATTTTTGTCATTTTTGTCATTTTTGTCATTTTTGTAATTTTTGTAATTTTTGTAATTTTTGTAATTTTTGTCATTCTTGCCATTTTTGTCATTTTTGTCATTTTTGTCATTTTTGTCATTTTTGTCATTTTTGTCATTTTTGTCATTTTTGTCATTTTTGTCATTTTTGTCATTTTTGTCATTTTTGTCATTTTTGTCATTTTTGTAATTTTTGTAATTTTTGTAATTTTTGTAATTTTTGTCATTCTTGCCATTTTTGTCATTTTTGTCATTTTTGTCATTTTTGTCATTTTTGTCATTTTTGTCATTTTTGTCATTTTTGTCATTTTTGTCATTTTTGTCATTTTTGTCATTTTTGTCATTTTTGTCATTTTTGTCATTTTTGTCATTTTTGTCATTTTTGTCATTTTTGTCATTTTTGTCATTTTTGTCATTTTTGTCATTTTTGTCATTTTTGTCATTTTTGTCATTTTTGTCATTTTTGTCATTTTGTCATTTTGTCATTTTTGTCATTTTTGTCATTTTTGTCATTTTTGTCATTTTTGTCATTTTTGTCATTTTTGTCATTTTTGTCATTTTTGTCATTTTTGTCATTTTTGTCATTTTTGTCATTTTTGTCATTTTTGTCATTTTTGTCATTTTTGTCAATTTTGTCATTTTTGTCATTTTTGTCATTTTTTGTCATTTTTTGTCATATTTTTAATTTTTGTCATTTTTGTCATTTTTGTCATTTTTGTCATTTTATTCATTTTTGTCATTTTTGTCATTTTTTTTCTTTTTTGTCATTTTTGTCATTTTTGTCATTTTGGTCATTTTTATCATTGATGTCATTTTTGTCATTTTTGTCATTTTTGTCATTTTTATCAATGATGTCATTTTTGTCATTTTTGTCATTTTTGTCATTTTTGTCATTTTTGTCATTTTTGTCATTTTTGTCATTTTTGTCATTTTTTTCATTTTTGTCATTTTTGTCATTTTTGTCATTTTTGTCATTTTTGTCATTTTTGTCATTTTTGTCATTTTTGTCATTTTTGTCATTTTTGTCATTTTTGTCATTTTTGTCATTTTTGTCATTTTTGTCATTTTTGTCATTTTTGTCATTTTTGTCATTTTTGTCATTTTTGTCATTTTTGTCATTTTTGTCATTTTTGTCATTTTTGTCATTTTTGTCATTTTTGTCATTTTTGTCATTTTTGTCATTTTTGTCATTTTTGTCATTTTTGTCATTTTTGTCATTTTTGTCATTTTTGTCATTTTTGTCATTTTTGTCATTTTTGTCATTTTTGTCATTTTTGTCATTTTTGTCATTTTAGTCTTTTTGGTCATTTTGGTCATTTTAGTCTTTTTGGTCATTTTGGTCATTATGGTCATTATGGTTGTTCGAGCCAAACTCGAAGAATTGGCAACGTCGCAATTGCGCCACCAACGAAAAAATCATCACCGATCACCGCCTGCTACTTTTGTGTGTTGTTGGTCCATTCAAGGCCATACATTCATACGTGTGTATAAAAAACGCCGGGTAAACGCCGGCCGGCGTACAACAACAATTGCATACTGTTGCTTCAGCCAGCGAACAGTGGAAATTTCCATTGCGCACACAGATGTTTGTGTGCGTGTGAATGAATCAATCATTCAAGCAACCGGCGTGTTTGCCAATCCATTGATATCCATTCCATCCGTCGACAAGTGAAGACGTCGATTTAAAGTTAAGCAAGTGTTCCTCCTTCCTAGAAGATTCCTTCCTACGAGTTTAAGTTGTTCAAGTTAAGTTTTCCTTCCTCCTTTTTTCCTTCTAAGTTAAGTTTCCTTCTTCCTTCAAGTTATGATTCCTCCAATAAAGTATAAGTGTAAATAGTGTAAATAAAACTGTAAATAAAAACATTTCAGTGCCTCGTTATTAAGTACAAATCCCTCCAATTAGCATCCGGGAAATTGTGTCTTCGGACTTTCGAACGGTCCCCAAATTCGAGCAAAATACAGTCCACGGCTCTTTCAATGGTCATTTTGGTCATTTTTGTCATTTTTGTCATTTTTGTCATTTTTGTCATTTTGGTCATTTTTGTCATTTTTGTCATTTTTGTCATTTTTGTCATTTTTGTCATTTTTGCCATTTTTGTCATTTTTGTCATTTTTGTCATTTTTGTCATTTTTGTCATTTTTGTCATTTTTGTCATTTTTGTCATTTTTGTCATTTTTGTCATTTTTGTCATTTTTGTCATTTTTGTCATTTTTGTCATTTTTGTCATTTTTGTCATTTTTGTCATTTTTGTCATTTTTGTCATTTTTGTCATTTTTGTCATTTTTGTCATTTTTGTCATTTTTGTCATTTTAGTCTTTTTGGTCATTTTGGTCATTTTAGTCTTTTTGGTCATTTTGGTCATTATGGTCATTATGGTCATTTTGGTCATTTTGGTCGTTTTGGTCATTATGGTATTTTGGTCATTTTGGTCATTTTGGTCATTTTGGTCATTTTGGTCATTTTTGTCATTTTTGTCATTTTTGTCATTTTTGTCATTTTTGTCATTTTTGTCATTTTAGTCTTTTTGGTCATTTTGGTCATTATGGTCATTTTGGTCATTTTTGTCATTTTGGTCATTTTGGTCATTATGGTCATTTTGGTCATTTTGGTCATTTTTGTCATTTTTGTCATTTTTGTCATTTTTGTCATTTTGGTCATTTTTGTCATTTTTGTCATTTTTGTCATTTTTGTCATTTTTGTCATTTTTGTCATTTTTGTCATTTTTGTCATTTTTGTCATTTTTGTCATTTTTGTCATTTTTGTCATTTTTGTCATTTTTGTCATTTTTGTCATTTTTGTCATTTTTGTCATTTTAGTCTTTTTGGTCATTTTGGTCATTTTAGTCTTTTTGGTCATTTTGGTCATTATGGTCATTATGGTCATTTTGGTCATTTTGGTCATTTTGGTCGTTTTGGTCATTATGGTATTTTGGTCATTTTGGTCATTTTGGTCATTTTGGTCATTTTGGTCATTTTTGTCATTTTTGTCATTTTTGTCATTTTTGTCATTTTTGTCATTTTTGTCATTTTTGTCATTTTTGTCATTTTTGTCATATTAGTCTTTTTGGTCATTTTGGTCATTATGGTCATTTTGGTCATTTTTGTCATTTTGGTCATTTTTGTCATTATGGTCATTTTGGTCATTTTGGTCATTTTTGTCATTTTTGTCATTTTTGTCATTTTTGTCATTTTGGTCATTTTTGTCATTTTTGTCATTTTTGTCATTTTTGTCATTTTTGTCATTTTTGTCATTTTTGTCATTTTTGTCATTTTTGTCATTTTTGTCATTTTTGTCATTTTTGTCATTTTTGTCATTTTTGTCATTTTTGTCATTTTTGTCATTTTTGTCATTTTTGTCATTTTTGTCATTTTTGTCATATTAGTCTTTTTGGTCATTTTGGTCATTATGGTCATTTTGGTCATTTTTGTCATTTTGGTCATTTTTGTCATTATGGTCATTTTGGTCATTTTGGTCATTTTTGTCATTTTTGTCATTTTTGTCATTTTTGTCATTTTGGTCATTTTTGTCATTTTTGTCATTTTTGTCATTTTTGTCATTTTTGTCATTTTTGTCATTTTTGTCATTTTTGTCATTTTTGTCATTTTTGTCATTTTTGTCATTTTTGTCATTTTTGCCATTTTTGTCATTTTTGTCATTTTTGTCATTTTTGTCATTTTTGTCATTTTTGTCATTTTTGTCATTTTTGTCATTTTTGTCATTTTTGTCATTTTTGTCATTTTTGTCATTTTTGTCATTTTTGTCATTTTTGTCATTTTTGTCATTTTTGTCATTTTTGTCATTTTTGTCATTTTTGTCATTTTTGTCATTTTTGTCATTTTTGTCAATTTTGTCATTTTTGTCATTTTTGTCATTTTTTGTCATTTTTTGTCATATTTTTAATTTTTGTCATTTTTGTCATTTTTGTCATTTTTGTCATTTTTGTAATTTTTGTAATTTTTGTAATTTTTGTAATTTTTGTAATTTTTGTCATTCTTGCCATTTTTGTCATTTTTGTCATTTTTGTCATTTTTGTCATTTTTGTCATTTTTGTCATTTTTGTCATTTTTGTCATTTTTGTCATTTTTGTCATTTTTGTCATTTTTGTCATTTTTGTCATTTTTGTCATTTTTGTCATTTTTGTCATTTTTGTCATTTTTGTCATTTTTGCCATTTTTGTCATTTTTGTCATTTTTGTCATTTTTGTCATTTTTGTCATTTTTGTCATTTTTGTCATTTTTGTCATTTTTGTCATTTTTGTCATTTTTGTCATTTTTGTCATTTTTGTCATTTTTGTCATTTTTGCCATTTTTGTCATTTTTGTCATTTTTGTCATTTTTGTCATTTTTGTCATTTTTGTCATTTTTGTCATTTTTGTCATTTTTGTCATTTTTGTCATTTTTGTCATTTTTGTCATTTTTGTCATTTTTGTCATTTTTGTCAATTTTGTCATTTTTGTCATTTTTGTCATTTTTTGTCATTTTTTGTCATATTTTTAATTTTTGTCATTTTTGTCATTTTTGTCATTTTTGTCATTTTATTCATTTTTGTCATTTTGGTCATTTTTTTCTTTTTTGTCATTTTTGTCATTTTTGTCATTTTGGTCATTTTTATCATTGATGTCATTTTTGTCATTTTTGTCATTTTTGTCATTTTTGTCATTTTTGTCATTTTTATCAATGATGTCATTTTTGTCATTTTTGTCATTTTTGTCATTTTTGTCATTTTTGTCATTTTTGTCATTTTTGTCATTTTTGTCATTTTTTTCATTTTTGTCATTTTTA
>NC_073691.1:205905150-205929427 GCF_029784155.1 Uranotaenia lowii | reverse complement strand
TTTTCTCAGTGCTTTCTATGCTTTTTCATTTTATCACTTTAAAAACTGCCTTTGGGTTTCCACCACTTCTTCTTCTCTGCCCCACTGATTTTTCCCAAATTAAAATTTTGAATTTTCTTCCTCCCGATTTAACTCCATCGATTATTGGCGTTTGGAGCCGCTTTCGTCAGCTTTTACTGAATTTTTGAACGCATTTTAAACTATCCCCTTTTACAATATGGAACAGCTTTCACGAAAATTTCTTTTTCTATCTATTTATATTTTTCATTTCCTATCCCTTCCACAAATATCACAAAATTTGACTTCACCCGTCGCTTCACCTTCAAATGGAATTTATTTCTTTGCGAGCATTTTATTAGACGCCATTTTTATAAGATGCTCGTCGCTCGCTTGGTTACAATGATTTGAAACCTAAAACCATCATCGTTATAGATACCACTCAAAAATAATATTGAAAAATTATCCTTAGATCTTCTCATTGCACTTCTTCGATTAGGATTTCGATTCCGTAAACAACCGAACACTTTTTCTTTATTTTCTCGTACGCGAATGGCGAGCTAAATGTAGAAGCGATCCGTTCTCACTGAGAGCACTGAGCAAACTGGACAAGACAATGACATCAGAAGTCTACAAAAAAGAGTGCCTACAGAAACGGATTCTGCCGTTTATTCGTGCCCACGACCGTCCAGTAATGTTTTGGCCGGACCTCGCAAGCTGCCATTACAGCAAAACGGTTATGGAATGGTACGCAACGAACGGGGTCAGCGTAATACCGAAGGACCTCAACCCCCCAAACTGCCCCCAGTTCCGGCCGATAGAGAAATACTGGGCAATCACGAAGCGGAGGCTTAAGGCAAAGGGAAAACTTGTTAGGAACATGACTCAAATGAAGAACTGGTGGAATCAAATCGCCAAAACGGTGGACGAAAAGGGTGTGCGCCACCTAATGTGCCGTATTACGGGAAAAGTACGAGAATTTCTTCGAAACAGCAATGAATAATTTTTTAAATTTTTTTTTTATTAAAGAGTAAAGAAAATGCTACATTTGTATGAAAAACAAATTATGAATTCGTTAATAAATGACTGAACTACACGCAATTGTTTGTGTTCCAATATTAAATGAAGCAGACTTTAATACATTGAGGACTTATAAATTCGACATTTTATATTTCAGATACCAATAGACAAAATTCCGCTAATTTGATATATTTGAGTAACGGAAAGTGTTATGTTAAATTTTGTAGAATGAGGTTTCATTATTAGATTCATAACATTTGAATCATGCTTTTTAATTAATCATACTAAAGCTTAGTTCTTTAAGAAATGGAACAGTTACAAATGCGTGTATCTCAAAAACTATTCGTTTGTTCTAAATACTTTCTATGAAGGAAATGAAGATAATTTTATGTTAGTTTATGAAAAAAATTTGAAATAAAATATTTTACTTTTTTTGTAAGAAAAATTTCTACTTTATTCTTGGTATCTCTTATCGGCCGGCACACACTTTTTTCAGTCATGATATTGATCAGTTTTTCAAACTTATACCTTATCTAACCTGTATTTTAGGTGGCTACACCCTTTTCCTTCAATTTCTGCTACTTCTCGGTCCAATACTTCTCTTTTAAAAGAAACTGAGGCCAATTTAGTGGATACAGCTGTTCCGAAATTGTCAAAACTTGATTATTTTTGAGCCACTTTAAAACGTTTTTAATGGGATTTCTGCTGGCAATATCTGACAATAACGAAGTAAAACTATCAAGAAATTTAACTTAAAGTATAATCGGTTACTATAGATTATAGGTTGCGAAAGGGTACATACAAGATTACTCTTTTTGGGCTTTTAAAAACAGCCAAAACCTAAGTTATCGTTTTTAATATTGTTGTTTTTTTTTACAGGAGCAGAGTTTAAGCAAATCATTATATTTTATACAAATTACCCAGCAAATACATACTTTAATATGTTCGGGACCTTGCCACGAGCAGACATGGGATAGTCTTCAAACGCTGGAATTTGTTTAGTTTGAATGACTAATTAGGGTAAAACTGTACAAAACGCACCAGCTAAGCATAATTGCTATTTATATCGATACCAATCATTTAAGAACCAAATTGAGAGTTGACAACGAATCAAGGATGAAATCTACGTATTATCGAAAAGAAAAAATATGATAAAAACTCGATTTTGACTATATTTTTGTAAAAAAACTAAAACAGCCAGAAAACAAACCGCGGGGTAGAACGCCAAAACTAGTGGACAGAACGCACCAAACAGGAAGGGTGGTAAGAAATAGAACAATGATTATACGGAATGTAATTATTGAAACACCAAATGTTTAATTACATGTTCATCGTAGTTTTGTAAACTACCATTTTTTGGCTAAAAATCATTTAGTATTGCTAAACTGATCGAAAATTTCGCTTTTCAAAATACACTTTTTAATATTCTTATATATAAAACGCCTTCAAGTAGGCAACGAAATTCAATTTTTTCGACTGATATAGTGATATCGCGGCAAACATGGCGGCCGATAATTTTTTCGAATCGAATATTGGTGCACCGTTTTAACTCGAACAAGGACGAAATTTGTTATAATTATGCAATGTTATCGTCATTTAGGAGTCAGCAAATAAAAAGAAAGGCATTTTGTTTTGATATTCGGGTTTTGTCAAAAGTTAACAGCATTCAAAGTTTGAGCGTAAAACACGTGGTTTTGTGGGCATTCTGCCCCAATTTTCATATCTTTGATTTTGGATAAAATTTGTAGGAAGTTAATAAAATACAACAAAATATTTATAGTCTTCCGAAAAAGCACATGAGTGGTAAAACGATAAGCTGTAGTTTGATCAGATTGCGCAAGCTGTTTTACCATAAAACCTTATATGCAACTTATGAAATAATACAAGTTTCACGCTGATTCCATTAATTCCTCTGTTTCTAAGAACTAAAGTAGATTTTGTGAACTTTTTATCTATTGAATGATGAAAAAGCTTGTTTACTACAATAAAAATGAAGAAAAACATCATTCGAAGCCATAGGTTAGTGTATATTTGAGAAAGAATGACATGGGCCATTTTACCCCGCTGGTGCGTCTTGTACAGTTTTCCCCTACTAGGCAACACTTTCAGCTTATCCGAGAAAAAAAAATTTAAAATTTCAGTTAGGTATCTACACTAAGTTTTTCGCTTATTCAAAATAAGAAACGCTGGTATGAGCCTTGACTTCTCTGATGACCCTTAACCGTAGTTGCTGATCATGTACCTCACTCTAGTGCTTGATTTGAACTTTGTGGACATTTTTAACAGTGTTTGCATACTTTTCCACCACTCACGGACAGTAATTCTTTGAATAATCAACGATTTTCTTAGCTATCAATATGATGATGATAGATTTTGAAAGAAACTGTACAAAATATTTTTTTTCATTTTTTCTTGAATCATGAATACCTCAAAAAACGCGTGAATTTAAAATTTTGTGAAAAAAAAGGTCGAATAGTACTTTTCACAGGCAGCAAAATGCTGTTAAAGTTTTGAATCTCCGATTACTAGTAAATGAGCTATTAGCAAAAGAAAGTGTCCAATTTCTAAAATAACTAAGCTTTAGTGGCAAGCCAAAAATCGGGATATCTCATATTTGGTCCGAAATTTTTTAAAGCGACATTTCAACCTAAAATCAATAATTTGTTAAAGTTTAGGTTCGAAATGACGGATGGAATTGAAAAATAGCGAGTAGGATGAACCACTTGGTATATACAGGGAAAAAAACGAGAAGTCAAGACATCAGATTGAAAATAATTGTGAGAATTCTAAGAGAGTTGAGAGTCTTCTCCCATAAAATCGTAAGAAAGGAGTCGTGGAGACTGCTAAAAGTACCCATGTGTGAGAACTTAAAGCCCATTGAGCAGACAGCTTGGAATTACGAAAATTGCGAGTCGGGAAGACAGCTTGCAAAAATCTCTTTGAATTGGGAATTCTAGTGAGCTGTCAAAAATAAGAAAACTCATTTCAAAAATTTTTGACGGTCGCCATAGAAAAGAAGAATTATCATACAAACAGTATCCGATTACGATGAAGGAACAACTGCTCTTGGTCGTTCAGATATTGTAATTTAATTGAAAACAGAATTCATCCCCTTTTTCTAAGAAGATGTAAATGTTTTGTGCGAAAACTGCTACTAAACAATGCCAATAATTGAAAATCTATCCGTTCAAGATGACGAGAAATATGATTTGATAGTTCGTTTGAAAAAGTTTCACTCATGAACTGCAAGATACAATCAACTCAATTACCAACTTTGGCATTTGATTACCATCGTCGACATCGCCTTCGTCTTGGTCTTGGAACAACCCGGATTAGTTCATTCATAGTTTTTAATCATCAAGAAACTTTTCCTAAAATTGTGACTTCGAATGACCGAACTAAACTAAAAAAAAACTAAGTTCAGTAGTAAACCATCTTGTTGGAGGGTTATGAGGAGGGAAAGATACCAAAGTTTTCCATTCGTTCCCATCCTCGTTAGATGGTTGGTTCGGTCATCCAAGATTGATGGAAAATGGGTCCCATCAGGCCCGTTTCAGTTCAGCTGAGCTGAGCAAAGTTCGTTCCGACTGACTATCGGTTGCATCATATCGAAAGATGGAAAACGATTCCGGTCTTCTGACGAGAGACAATATGCCTTTAAATTGGTAATTTAATGCCAAACTCGATTATCGTTTTTTAATGGAAACTGTAGAAAGCCAATTTGACGATGGCCGGGCCAGGTCATAAGACTTGACCCGTCCCTAGTTTTGCCCCAACCTACTCACACAGGAGTCACAGACTACAAAAGCGGCGGCAATTGATACTTCAGTCGCAATTAGCTGCAAGCAACATCAGGGCTTGTTTCGAGCTGTAATTAATAAATTTTTCGCATGCGAGGGGGAACCTTTTTGCCATTTCCCTCTGCACAAAAACCTTCGTCGGTGTTGAAAAGTTGAATTTTATTTTTGCCCTGGAAAATTGACAATAATAACAGCAACCAGTCATTGATGGCAGGAAATGGTACGTGCCAGGTTTTCATTTTTCTTTTCACTGTCGCCGGTTTTAATTATGCGACGGACGGCTTGTATGTGTTCACTTTTGGGAGCGAAAAAAAAAACACTCTTTTATGAGTGCCGGAAAATTGATTCGGGTAAATGAGCCGTGAGTCGACAATCAGCCGGGAAAGTTAATTACAGAACGGATGTAAATTTAATTTTTGAATTAAAATAGCTTTTCGATTATTTTTTTTGCAAATTGTAATTTGAGTTATTTTTTTTAATGCAGAAAGTTTGAATTCTCTCTAAAGGATTCTGACAGTGATTGAAGGACTAAACAAGTCGAAAGTTCTCTAGTTAAGTACTCTAAGCTATCGTCCTCATCAACAACAAAGTTTGTAGAGTTGTACAACTTAGCAAACACCGGTTTTCCATTCAAAAAGCCACAATGGCCCGAAACCGGATGCAAATTCTTCTAGGTGGAAAATCCGCCCCCTAATCCACTAACAGGCAGCCAACTGCATTTTCCGGTTGCGTTACGCTCTGTGGTTGGTCGAGGTCGAGAGCTGGTAAAAGGTTTGCTATTTTTGGCAAATCTTTTCCCCTTCTTCCAGCACCGCCACAAAACAATTACCGAAATGGAGTCAGCTTATCTTGAGCTGTGAAATTTGTGTTATTTCGCTATTCAACGTATTCAACCGAGAAAGTGCTACACTATTATACTCGACTTTTAAATTTCCACTGAATGAACTGAGTCACTTTGAATAAGTTTGAATTTCATTTTAATTTCGTTGATTATGGGAGATGAAAGGCGTCGAGAAAGGGGTAAAATTAACGGTGTTCTAGAAACAATAACAAGTTCATTCTCTAACCTAAGTCCACAGATCCTCAAGGTGTTTGACTATTCTTTAGGGTGGTGCTAACTGCTAAGATTTTCCGTTTGTTTTTCATTTCAGTCAAGTCAAAAATGCAGTTTAAAATTTCAAACATTTTTAAACGGAAACTACAAATTCTTCCCATTTCCTGTAAAACTTCTCAACTCAAATTCGAGACACCCTAGGGAAAATAAACTACAACCGAACTTGGGTCCCACGATGGAAAAGCTCTTGAATGGCACTCTTTCCACAAAGGAAGTTCCTGATGCCGGTTACCTGGACGTCCTGGGAGTGAAAAGGCAACTAAGTCAACTTAATCTCCGGACTGGAAAGCGGTCCCATGAATAAACCCCTTCTCGAATGACTTCACCTGTTAAACCGGGACTGCGCTGCTCTGGGAAACAAAATCTTTACCCAAGTAGGAGTTGAATGCAACGGCAAAGGCCAGCGGACAATTTGTTTTTGGTCCTGGTTAACTTTGCTCCAACACTCGAGATCGAGAACCGGCCATTGCAATTGTTTGTTCCGGTGCAACAAATTGTGCTGTCGGACTCGAGCACGGACATGTTGGGACAAATGAACCAGATTCAAACGGAGATTTTCAGCTTAAAGAGTACACTGCCTGCGATTGTGTTTCTCACACTACCGGCCGCAAAAACTCGAATGAAGGCAACCTGGATAGTTGCTGAACATTTCTTTCCTAATATCATTCATTACCAACACTTCAAAACCTTAGTGGTATTAATAAGACAAGGTAACAAAATTCACAATTTTCCGAGAGGTAAAGAATATAAGAGCTGTTTTCGAAATATTTTGGGGCACTGACTCCAAATATTTATTTAGTTTTTTTTTTCTCTCAGCTCTTGTGTTTGAGATAATTTTCGAAAATGGGAAATTCATTAAATAACATATGAACTTTTTTGGCAAAATTGTTAGGTTTTCTTACGTTAGGCTGGAGTTTTCATTTTGTAAATTTTTTCCCAAGTCTTCAAAAAAAAATGGGAATTTTGATGATTTTTTAACACCATAATTCAAACGTTCTGCAGTTATCAACAAAGATGATAAATGGGATAAAATCTTATATTTCATATACTCAAAGACTTTTTTTTTTTAAGATTTCAGATATAGTTATAATCGTATCTGTTTAAACTAAAAATTCCAGAATTAATACTTAAAACCCGCTTCAATACACTCGGCAGTGGATTTTAGTCTTATTTACAGTCTGTTTATTACATGTGGTTACATATTATTCAAAATCATAAACAAATGAAAATTTTCTTAATTCCGGATAATCAAATTTCTGATTAAAGAATTACTAACGCAGTTAATCCAAAATAATTTGAAAATATTAAAATTAAATTTTTTTTATAAGATAAAAGAATTTGAAAATTATCATAATTTCCATTTAAAAACTTTATTTGCAACTTATTGATGTTTTTTTAAATTACTGGAACCTGGAATATCCTGTATGATCCCGTTTCTATGAAATGTTTTGAAACAAGTTTAATCTCAATCAACTTTTATGTAAACAGCATATGGTAAAAATGAGAAATAAGAATACAATGTGTATAATTTTCAGCAAAGCAGTCCAAATTTTACTTAACAAACGAAGTTTGTTTTTATAAAATCTTCCAGTAGACATCTTCAAATCAACATTAAGAATAAAATTAAAAAAAAAAGCCCAACCATGTGTTTCACATAATATAACTTTTGTCAGGATATATACAAACACATAATTGGGTAAAATTACAATCGCCAGAGTAAAATACGATTCGGTAACGTAGGGTCCTAAAATCGATAGAGTTCTAAATTAATTTTTAAAATTTTGATAATTTTGACTATTTTGAAAATTTTGTCAATAATTTCAATTTCGTCGATTTACAATTTTTGTCAATTTAGATTTGTTTTCAATTTTGTATTTTTTATCAATTTAGTGACAAAAATTGAAAATTGAAAAAAGAAAAATCTAAAACAAAGCAATAAAAATCGACAAAAGAAGCAAAATTGAGAAAAATTCGAAAAATTTACAAAACTGACAAATAAGATAAATAATTACAAAACAAACATAAATTATTAAAATAATCAAATTGTCAAAATTATCGTCAATGACAATATAGAAGATAATGACAAAAATGACAAAATTGACAAGAATGAAATAAAAGGAGAAAATTAATAAAAGGCAAAAAATTGACCAAAATTAATCTAATTGATAAAATTTGAAAAAACAAAATGATTAAATAAACAAAATTTACAAAGTTGATAAAACTGACAATATAAACGTTATTGACATGGATGACAATTTGTCAAAAATAAGAATATTGAATTTCGTAATTTTTTTTTTAATTTCGCGTCATTTTTGAATTTTTTTAAAATTTTTGTAGTTTTGTAATTTTTGTCAGTCTTGTCATTTTTGTAATTTTTGTCATTTTTGACATTTTTGTCATTTTTATCATTTTTTTACATTTTGAAATTTTTGTCATTTCTGCCATTTTGGTCATTTTTGTCATTTTTGTCATTCTTGTCATTTTTGTCATTTATGCCATTTTTGTCGTTTTTGTCATTTTGTCATTTTTGTTCTTTTTGTCCTTTTCGACATTTTTATCATTTTTGCAATTTTTGTACATTTTGTAATTTTTGTCATTTCTGCCATTTTTGTCATTTCTGCATTTTTGTCAATTTTGCCATTTTTTGTCATTTTTTTCATTTTTGTCATTTTTGAATTTTTTTTTTTTTGTCATTTTTATCATTTCTGTCATTTTTTGCCATTTTTCGCCATTTTTGTCATTTCTGTAATTTTTATCATTTTTGTCATTGTTGTCATTTTTGGTCATTTTTGTCATTCTTGTCATTTTTGTCGTTTTTGTCATTTTTGTCATTTTTGTAATTTTTCTCATTTTTGCCATTTTTGTCTATTTTATCATGTTTGTCATTTTTGTTATTTTTGCCATTTTTGTCATTTTTATCATTTTTTTTATGTTTGTCATTATTGTTATTTTAGTAATTTTTGTATTTTTTTCATTTATGCTATTTTTTTCATTTCTTTAATTTTTGTCATTTTTGCCATTAATATAGTTTTTATCATTTTTGCCATTTTTGTCATTTTTGCCATTATTTTAATTTTTGTCATTTTTGTCATTTTTGTTGTTTGTGTTTATTCGTCATTTATGTATTTTTTTTTCATTTTTTGTCATTTTTGTTATTATGTAGTTTTTGAAATTTATGTAATTTTTGTAATTTTTGCCATTTTTGTCATTTTGTAATATTTGTCAATTTTTTATATTTGTCATTTGTGTCGGTTTGGTCAGTTTTGTTATTTTTTTCATTTTGTAATTTTTGTTATTTTTGTCATTTTTGTCATTTTTGTATTTTTTGTTGTTTTTGTCATTCTTATCATTTTTTGTCATTTTTGTGTTTTCGGTGAATTTTGTCATTTTCGACATTTTTGTCATTTTTGTCACTTTTGTCATTTTCGACATTTTTTTCATTTTTTTCATTTTTGACTTTTTTGTTATTTTGGTCGTTTTTGTCATTTTTGTTATTTTTGTTATTTTTATTATTTTTGTAATTTTTGTCATTTTTGTCCTTATTGTCATTTTTGACATTTTTCACTTTTTTGTCATTTTTGTCATTTTTGTCATTTATGTGATTTTTTTCATTTTTGTCATTTTTGTCATTTTTTGTCATGTTTGTCATTTTTGTCATTTTTGTCATTTTGGTCATTTTTGTCATTTCTTTCATTTTTGTCATTTTTGTCTTTTTTTTTTTTTCATTTTTGTCATCTTTGTCATTTTTGTCAATTTTGTCCTTATTGTCATTTTTGACATTTTTCTCATTTTTGTCATTTTTGTCATTTTTTCATTTCCGTCATTTTGGTCATTTTTGTCCTTTTTGGTCATTTTTGGCAAACAATAATTGTCATTTTTGCTATTTTTGTCATTCTTGTCAGTTTTGTCATTTTTGTCAATTTTGTCATTATTGTTATTTTGGTCATTTTTTTTTTCTATTTTTGTCATTTTTATCAATTTGGTCATTTTTGACATTTTTGTCACTTTTCTCATTTCTGTCATTTTTGTCATTTTTGTCGGTGTTGTTATTTTTGTCAATCTTTTCATGTTTGGTATTTTTGTCATTTTTTATCATTTCTGTCATTTTTGTCATTTATATCAATTTTGTCATTTTTGTTATTTTTGTCAATTAAGTCAATCTTGTCATTTTTGATATTTTCTTTATATCCGTTATTCTTGGCACTTTTGTAATTTTTTTCATTTTTGTCATTTTTGCCATTTCTGCCATTTTTGCCATTTTTGTCATTTTTGTCATTTGTGTATTTTTTGTAAGTCTTGTCATTTTTGTCATTTTTTTCCTTCTGCCATTTTTTGTCATTTCTTTCATTTTCGTCTTCTTTGCATTTTAGTCAGTTTTGTCATTTTAGTCATTTTTGTCATTTTTGCCATTTTTGTCAATTTGGCCGTTGTTATTATTTTTAACATTTTCTTCAATTTTTTCCTTCTTACCAAATTTGCCGTTTCTTTCAGTTTTGCCTTTTTTGTCATTTTTGTCATTTTTGATATTTTTGTTATTTTTGCCATTTTGATCATTTTTCTCATTTTTGTCATTATGGCCATTTTGGTGATTTTTGACATTTTTGTTATTTTGTCATTTATGTAATTTCCGCCATTTTGGTCATTTTTGCCATTTTTTCCATTTGTGTCAGTTTTGTCATGTTTGTTGTGTTTGCCATTTTTGTCATTTTTGTCATTTTCTGTCATTTTTGCCATTTTTGTTATTTTTGTCTTTTTTTTGTTATTTTTGTCAATTTTGCCAGTCTTGTCTTTTTTGAAATTTTTGTCATTTTTGTCATTTTTGTCGATTCTTTCATTATTGTCATTTTTGTTATTCTTTTCAATGTTGTCATTTTTGTTATTTTTTTTTCATTTTTGTCATTTCTTACATTTTCGAACTTTTTGTTTATTTTGTCATTTTTGTCATTTCTGTTGTTTTTGTCATTTTTGTTTTTGATTGTTAATTTTGTAATTTTTGTCATTCTTGCAGTTTTTGGAATTTTTTTTACTTTTTGTAATTTTTGCCATTTTTGCCATTTCTTATATTTTTGTCATATTTATCCTTTTTTAATTTTTGTCATTTTTTATCATTTTTGTCATTCTTGCATTTCTGTAATTTTTTTCAATTTTTTTTCGTGTTTTGAATTTTGGTCCTTTTTTGATATTTAGGTCATTTTTGTCATTTTTGTCATTTTTGTCATTTTTTGTCATTTTAGTCATTTTTTTTTCTTTTTTGTCATTTTTGTTTTTTTTGTCAAATTTGTCATTGGTTTTCAATGTTGCCATTTTTGCCATTTTTATCATTTTTGTAAATTTTATTATATCTGTTATTTTTGTCGTTTTTTTCATTTTTTTTTAACTTTTGCTATTTCTTGCATTTTTGTCGTTTTTGTCATTTTTGTCATTTTTGTCATTTTTTGCAATTTTTGCCATTTTTGTTTTTTCTGTTACTTTTGTCAATTTTTTTCAGTTTTGTAATTTTTGTTATTTTTCTCATTTTTGCCAGTTTTGTAATTTTTTTAATTTGTGTAGTTTTTGTCATTTTAGTCTTTTTAGTCATTATTTGTTATTTTTGTAATTTTTGCCAGTTTGGTCATTTTTGCTATTTTTACCATTTTGTCATTTTTGTCAGTTTTGTAATTTTTGTTATTTGTTCCAATTTTGTCAGTTTCCTCAGTTTTGGCATTTTTGACATTTTTTTATTTTGAAATTTTTGTAAATAATTTTTTTAAAATCCATCTCATAGACCACTTTTATTATTTATTTTTTTTTAATTTGTTTGAAATTTTGTAAAGTTATTTTATTTTATTATTCTTGACATTTTTGTCAATATCTCCATTTTGTCAATATTGTGATTTTTGAAGGTTTAGTAAATATTTTCAATTTTTTCGTTGGTCAATTTGGGCAATTTCTTCAAATTTGACATTTTGATTAATTTTGTCATTTCGGAAAATCTTGTTAATTTAGTCGACTTTGTCGAATTTTATAAGTTTAGTATTTTTACATGTTTGCACTCCTGAAATGTCTTGAGGTTGTTAAGCTTTGCTATTATGTATCTTAAAAAAATTTAAAAAAAAATTATTGTTTGAGTTAAGAACTTTTGTTGAAAATTTTAACAAAATGTGACGAAAACATCTTTTTTCATCATTTTTACACGTTTCCAACATAAAGAAATTGTGAAAAATAATAGGTAATTCAATATGCCCAATGTTTTAAACTGAAAATTACTTCATAACGCCATATTTTTACTTTCAATAATTTGAAAACATGTTAAAAAATACGTTTGAGCTTAATTGTTCTCTAGAGTTTAAAAAACACATTTTTTAATGACTCGTGATCGTACTCAGCATCGGAACAATGACAACTGGATGTTAAACTCCTTAAAAAAAATCATTTATTAATTTAGTTAAAAAAACAATTTCAGTTAGTAGCTTTTTACGAACAATTATTCGACGACAAAGTCCTAGCGATGGCCCGTACCAAGCAGACTGCTCGTAAATCCACCGGAGGAAAGGCTCCTCGTAAGCAGCTGGCCACCAAGGCCGCCCGGAAGAGTGCTCCGGCCACCGGTGGTGTCAAGAAGCCTCATCGTTATCGGCCAGGAACCGTAGCCCTGCGAGAAATTCGTCGCTATCAAAAAAACAAATAATACAATCTGCTTTTTTTTTAAAGACTTAGAAAATGTGACTTACCACATTTTGTATTCGTAATTTTATTGGATTTTTCAATAAAAGTTATTTCATTTATTGGTTTTGTTTAATGATATTGTGTGCGATCTTGTTGCAAACGAGCTTTCGTTGAGTTAATTCCAATTTATTAGTTTTTTATACAATAGTTGTTGGTGTTTTCTCAAAGCCACTTGAATTGAAAATGTTAAACGGAGAGACCTTATGAAAAAAACTCTGATAATCGTTGACAGACGGCCAATGAAAACATCAAAATCGCCTTAATCGAACACGCGTCGGGCGGAGGGCAGCAACAACTTTTTGAAGTGTTACAACGCAATCACTTCTCTCAAAGTTCACAATGTTTAACAGATTTCCTCACTTTAGGCTTTCCTCGGTGGGGGTTCTTCGGTGGCCAATCGATGGATTTGGATCGCCATTCCAATCTGTTGACTTTAATCTGGGGCTCCAGTGGGAAAAAGTGGTTTGGGAAGGGAATCGTGAAAAGTTTTCCATGTTCACAAATTTTTGGCAGTCAGCACTCAACTTTTCACTGTTTTCCTCTGTTTTTCTTTCTGTTTTATTGGGGTCAACCCCAAATGGCGGTGGTCATCGTATGAGGGGGAGTTGAACGAAGAACTAGGGGAAGATGGTTGTAAAAATCATCCATTATACATTTTGTTTTATGCCATGTTTGGAAACTGGCTTGGCAGTGAAGAAATTACGACCATTGGGTGGTTTCTGGCTCAAAACGCCCCATTGGGTGAATACTACCCAAAATTATAAAATTATTGACCTTCCAAATTCTATTAAATTTCAGAGCATAGAAACTTTTTCAGCTTGTATTCAATTTACCGTTCTAGTTTTTTTTGTTCATTTTTTTTTTGGATTGTTAATAGGAGAAATTTAAACTGCCTCCAAGTAACCCACGTGTCGTGAGGATTTCAAAATATGTGCGGAGCTCTGTGGTAAAAATCAGGACGCACAGTCAATAAAAGACCATTATCATAAAAATCAGCGATCCAAAGTGAAACGGAGGCCATAAATATGTGTGTACGCTTCTCCCCTTACTTTCCTTTTTTCCACGACTTACAGATTGCCTCACACGAGTTGAATGTTGTTGTTGTTAGATTCTACCCCAAGTTCGCCGCCATTTTGGTCTGTGTCTATCAAACTGGGGGGAAAATCGCTTCCACTGTTTTTTTTTGGTGTGTGAATCGTGTGAGTTATGGAGTAGTGGAATGACCTGGTTTCCGAACGAACTAAATTTCGAGCCACGTGAACGAAATTATACGATTTTAAGGGTGGAAAAACCGAAGAAAAAACTGAAAATAAAATGAACACAAAGTTCACATACAATCTGTTTTTTTTTATTTAACGTAACAGCACTTAGCACTCAAATCACTTAATCCAGGCAGGATTTCAAGTCACGAATTTCGGTGGAGGGATTTTTTGTTCCTTCTATCCGGATTTACAACCCGCCGGACTCAATCTGACTCCGTTAGGGAGTCACTCGAACACAAGGACTCCCTACTAGAGTCAATTTGGGCCAGACACGGGCAACATTCTTCCATTCATAGTTGGAACTCACTTTTTGAATTTGTATACTGTCGAACGAATTTTCAATTTTCCTTTCAAAAAATTTGTCACACTTCATCAAACCAGCTTAGAGTCGGAGTCCGTTCCTGGAACAACTTTACTCACGAATGATTAACTTGACACAACGGGGTTGTACACGGTTTATGAAATCTCTTCTGCTGCAAAACTTTGTTACACAGAAAAACTTGTAAATGAAAAGTTCAGAAGAAAGAAAAACGAACCGAGGAACGGAATGGAAATCAGCAGAAAATATGGGAAAAAAACTCAACCAAACTTAACAAGGCAAATACTCGCCGGATCGACGAGAGTGGCAGACTGGCGAAAATGAAAAAAAATGAAGAAAAAAAAATAAAACATGAAAACTCGGTCCTCTTCCACTTAATTACATAGACTCTCGGTGAAAAACTGACTGAAACAACTTCCAGGACACTTTTTTTTCTCTCTTCCTAGACTTGGTTTGGATTTAATCAAAGTTCCACCTAAACGAGGTCACACGGGTGAGAAATATGGCGGCGAAACTTGGTTTAAGTTTTTTTTTGCTTTTCTGGCATCCCTTTAATAAATTTAAATAAAACATGAACCCTATTCACCAATGGTTGATTTTTTTAAATAACTATTACTAAAAGATAGTTTGAAATTAATTTTCCGAATTTCTGAATGCCGAATTCATTCGTCTCTTATTCAAAAACGTTTTGATGTTGAATGAAAAACACAAAAATGGCGAACATTCGCTGACGAAATGATGAAAAAAAAAAAATTTTATTTACCAGGATTGTAGTTTTTGTTTTGATGTTTTCGTCATTTTTTGCGTTTTTGGCCTTTCTGATATTTTGCCATTTTTGATGTTTTTGTCAACTTTGTAAGTTTTTTAATTTTTATCCATTTTGTTTTGTCGTTTCAGCTATTTCTACCATTTTTTTTCATTTTTGTCACTTAGGGTAATTTTATCGTTTTGATATTTTCTTAACTATCCCAATTTTTATTTTTTGTAATTTTTGACATTTTTTACACTTTTCCAAATTTTAACAGTTTTTTTGTTTTTCTCAATTGTGTCAGTTTGGTCATTTTCACCATATCTGTCATATTGAACATTTTTGCTGTTTGTTAAATTTTGTATGATTTTTACATTTTGTAATTTTTTGCATTTCTCTCATTTTAAAATACTTTTTTGTTTTCATTATTCTCATAACTTTTTTTAATTTTGTCATTTTAATTTTTTTTCTTATTATAGACATTTTACCTAGTTTATGGCGTTCGTTATTTTCAATTGTTTTTTCATTTTTGTCAGTTCAGTGTTTCATTTTTGCGTTTTTTGTCATTTCAATATTTTTCAAAATTTCAATAGTCTTGTGTTTTTTACATTTGTTTAAATTTTGTCAATTTCACCCTTTGGTCATTGTTTCATAATTTTTGGCAGTTTTGTATTTTTTTTTTGTCATATTTACCTAGTTTTGCCATCTTTATAATTTTTTCATTTAGCGATTTTTTTCATTTTTCTCAATTTTATCGTTGGTACCATTTTTGTCAGTTTTATCTCTTTTGTCATTTGTGTCGTTTTTTTTTCAATATTGTAGTTTTTGATACATTAATCAGTTTTTTCATTTTTTTTTGTCGTTTTGTCGTCAGTTTGATCACTTCTGTAATCTTTATTCTAAAGTTTTTGCTATTTTGTCTTTTTTTGGCGTTTTGCCATTTTAATCAATTTTGCCTTATGGGAAAGTTTTGTCCTTTTGGTAATTTTCTCATTTTGGTCTTTTTGGTCATTTTAAATATTTCTTCCTTTTTTATATGGATAATTTTTTGTCATTTCCAGTTTTGCCATTTTGGTCGTTATTCATCTTTTTTTTGTCATTTTTGTTAATTTTTCAGTTTAAACGTTTTTGTCATTTTTGAAATTTTGTTTATTGATGCCGTTTTCGTTAGTTTTTGGCGATTTAGCAAAAAAATCAATCAAAATACCAATTCTATGATGGTTCTGAAATATTTAGTTTTTTTCGTTCCTGTATTAGGGCCGAATCAAATCTTCGAGTGGCCCGGGACAATGTTTCTTGAGGGGCTCCTCATAAAAAACTTATTATTCACTGTCTTAGAATTTAATCAGCATAGCTGTTTAGTACTTCACATGAGGCTTTATTTTTTTACTTACAAATGCCTGGAAGTTCTTTCCAAAAAATCCCGCATCAAAGTTCTCATGATTCCATATACAGTACTGGACAAAATAATGTATGCACTTGCTATCAAAATTTTCATTTTTATGCCACTTCTTGATAAATTTAACGGTAATTTCTGATTGTAGACTTCTGCTTGCCTCCTTTTTCGTGATAAACCACTACGGGTTTCAACGTTTTGCTTTTAATCTGTGCTGCTGATTCATTTGAAACGTGTTTTTAAGTAATTTTGCTTTTAAACATACCATGCTAACGGTTTTTAGCTTGAGGTTGACGAATATCTACGAAAATATACTTTTTCAACATCATATCACATCATAGAATTAACAAACATTTAAACCTATAATTTGACGGGTATTTTCAGGGAATGGAATGTTTTTGGCTTATGAAAAGACGGAATAATTTGCCGAAATTGATATTAAGATGTTTTGTGGATAATCTAGCTTAAGAGATACAACGCTTCGAAGCAATATAATTTTTGGGAATTTGAAAAAATAATTTATAAGTATTTCTATTATCACTAAGCATAATTCTTGATTTTTTTTTTAGATTACAATCTTTTGAAAAAATATCAAATTTAATTTGGCTTAAGATTTTTTTTAAAAGTTTCGTCTAAACCCTGTACATATTTGATATCATTGGGAAAACATAAGCATAAGATGATTTCTTAGATTATTCACGGTCTTTGGGAAAATTGATTATTGAATTTAAATCTTTATTTCTAAATTTTTGAACTAAAATCTTAGTCTTTGAATATGTCCTTCAGCTTTAGGAAAAGTTAACAAGTTTCTTAAACGAATGTTTAATCAATTTTGAAAACTTATCTCGAAAGCGAGAGCTGAAAAAAAAACTAAATGTTTATTTGGAAGCGGTGTCCTTTTATAAGTCGAAATTTACTCTAAATGTGAATTGTGTTGTCTTGATTTATTTACGAGAAATTATTGGTGTTCACGATTTGGTTCTGACAGCGCTGTTTAAAAAGAAACTGACTATAAGTTCAGTAAATTCAGACTAAAAGCTTCAAACAATATTCTCTTTGCCTATAACGAGCGATTATTGCAAAAGAAATAATCGCCCATCGAGAATAAAAACTCAAGTAAAGGCTATTCAATCCGAGATAAACTTTGAAAAGATTCCAAAATACAAAGTTAAGTTCAAATGCTCTGCTTCAGGCTACTCAGATTTCGAAGAAGTTATTTTAATTCAGTTTGATTAATAAAAGTATTACATTCAAATTGCTTGAAATTTTATAAATATAAGTTTCTGAGTAAGCTCTGAACCTCTTTAAAATTTACTTCAAGACAAAAATTGAGAGTCGAATCATTCTTGGAGGTCATAGATTTTTAAATAATTATTTAAAAAAGGGGATAAAAACTTGACAACCAGAGCTAAATCTTTAAGTTAAAAATTGATGTTCATTCCTCTTCTCCAAAAAAAGCTGTATTGGAATGCAGAATTCATCTTAAATTTATTTTAACTTTTGTTTTTTTCAATTACGAAACAAACAGTTTCAAGGATAATTCTAAATCTGATTTTGACTTCGGGAAGAATTGAAATCAAAATTGATTAATCTCTTGTTACATGCAAAAAATTGGTTAGTAATAAATCTGAAACAAAATAAGACTTAAAAATTTCAAATATAAATAAATATTCACTCTTCAAGATCCAGAAATCACATCACATCACATGAATTCAGCAATGATGTTGCTTGAACGAAGAATGAAATAGAAAAAAAAATCATAGCAAAAAATTCCACTCATTTAAAATATATAGTCAAACTTCGAAATAAATATTGTTGGAATTCTTTTCTGGATTTTAATTTTCTAAAGCAATTTAGATAAAGGCTTCCAGAATTTTCTCAGCACACATCCGGACTATTTTTTTTTTTTTGATTTCGAGATTCTCGATCAAAAATCCGGACAATATCGGGGCAAATTTTTGTAAAACACTCGAGAATCGCTCAGCAAAAATCAAAAAAATAAAACTTGATTTTTTTTTCATCAACACTTATAAGCAGATTTAAAATCGTAGTTTAGGATTCCAAAAGTCCTTTATGATTATTTTTATAAAACTTGCTCAAAAATTTCGTTTTGAGCGCATTAATTGTATATATTATAACACAATTTGTTTTTTTGTATGATTTGGCAAATAAAGTGAAAAAATCAGGGCAAAATGCGGACTTTTTTCTAAATGAAATCTGGGCGGCCTGGTTGCCCGGACCGAAATTTTCCCAATTTTCTTATTAAATATCCAAGCAAACCTGGACAAAACCGGTCAATCTGGTAATCTGGTTAGATAATAATTCGATGAAAATCTGAGCCCAAATCTAGAGGATTGGTTTAAATAAAACCCTTTTTAATTCTGAACAACTTGAATGGAACAAATACATAAAAGAATTAATATCAAAATTTTTCGAAATTGAAAAGCTGAGCTCTGTGAAAAACTGCAAAACAATTATTTTATTCAATTTTCAACAGATGAATGAACTTGTTTTTTTCGAGTATAGATTACATCGGATAGATTACATCGGAAGAATATCGAAGTCTCACTTTAATAACATAGTCGCAAGAAATGTTGACTTGATGAGTTCAGCAAGATCATGATTTTATTTAGCGCAAAAATCATTCACATTAAAACTACTTGCGCAAAGGTAGATCATCGGCAAAAAGATGTATAGAGCAGTGTTCTTGCACAGATAGAAGGTCGTTAATGAATAGCGTAAAAAATAGGGGTCCTGAAATTGAACCTTGAGGAACACCCGATCTGAGGGTAGAAAAAACCAAAAAAACTGCCATTGAAAAAAGACAAATTGTGAACGACCTTCTAGATATGATTGTATAAATTTAATAGCAGATCTAGAAAAACTCTACTTTGAAATCTACTTATTGATAAAACTTACATGTGAAACACGTTTAAACGCTTTCGCAAAACCAATCATCAAAATTACAGCGATTCCTTTTTAACCCAAAGTATGCACAATAGACAAATTCCACGCGCTTGTACCGCTCAAAAGTGATTTTTATCCGTTCGCGTATCAAAAAATCTCAAAATTGTCTATAATTTTGATAATTCAAATCACACGAAACCAACGAAAAAAGAGAAAAAAGTTTTTTTTCGCATGTGTTAGATGATTTTGAAAATCAGTTTTTTTGTTGAAAAAAGTGGTGTTTTTGACAACTTTTACAAAATCATTGATTTTAATATATGGATGATTTTTTTTCGGAAATATTTTTAGTATGTTCAGAAGCCAAAAACACGGCTTCATTTTGTAGAAAAAAGAATTTGTTTATATCCAATATAGTTGGTTTGAAAAGCGAACAAAAACAGTCGCAAATGAGTGAATTCACGTCACAAAAAAGGGAAGTTTTTAATTTTACGAGAAATCTCTGGCTTTTTTTTAAATAAAAAATGAGATTTTCTTCAAAAATGATAAGACGATTCTGAAACACTCAAATTTATAGAAATCGGTTGGAATCTAGCTGAGTTACAACAGCGCGAATGAGTGAATTCACGTCACAAAATTTGATTTTTCGTTAAATTTTATATGAAAATGTGCTCTGAAAGCTGTTTTGACCCTCCAGATGGTCGGATTTTGACAAATCGAGCATAATTTAGTTGATTTTTTAATAAGTTCATTATTTTCAAATAAAAAATGCAAAAAGTTTGAAAAAAAAATAAAAAAATTTTTTTTTTTGTGAATCTTTAAATAAAGACAGTAGTTATTTTAACATACATATGATCCCTCAATATGTTGCTATTCAAGTGCCAATCAAAATAAGGAAAAAGTTAGTTGCAGATACTAAAAATTTATGATTGTAAAAGTCGGAACAACAAAATATCGTTTTTGAAACTCTACATAAAATTTGAAGACTCCAAAGAATGGGTCAGTATAGCTACAGTATAACTTTATATTTCGTGACGTGAATTCAGTCAACTACCCTGTTCTGTTTGAACTGAGTGAATTCACGTCACAACTTCAAATCAGCATAACTTCGCTCGTTGTTGTTCAATCGAGAAGTTCTGTACATCAAATTGTGGGTAATTGTTTTCTTTACAACTCATTCGAAGACACCGATATTCTATTTCCACAGAGAGAACAGGAAATCAAGGATGTATGTACTAAAGTCCGGAATGGTTAATTCTAGCGTGAATTCACGTCACAAAAGTAATTAGTCACAACAAAAACAACTTAAATGTTAAAATGACCAAATTGTATTCATTTTGAAGGAAATTCAATTTGCGACCGTTTGCTAATTTTTTTTTCATTTTCAAGTAAATTTGTTGACTTCTAGAACGATAACAGTGCAGAAAAGTCCGGAAAAGCGATTTCACGTCACGGTGGAATGTGTCAATATCATATCTTCAAAAGAGCAGTTTCAGTACTAGGATTCGAATTGGAAACAACTTAGTGCATTGATAATTTCATGGTTTTCAACGAAAAGAAATTGAAATCCCAGCGTGTTGTAGGGACCGTTATTTCGAGTGAAGTTCGAAGTGAAAAAATCGATGTGTGAAATAATCATTTAATACATTAGCAGAAAAGTTAGAAAAAGCAAAACTACCTTCTGATTTGGTCAACCCAAACTTTTTTAAATTATTCAAAAACAAAATCCTTGTATCCTTGCCATAGTAGGTATACCTTTTCGTTTGGTAAATTCACAAATTTACAAATAGACACCTAATGTCGAGGTAATTTATTTTCGATTTGAATCACTGAATATATTATCTTTGTAGGCTTGAAATGAACGTAGTATGACTACGAAATGTGGGTAAACTATTTTGAAATGATTTGATTCAAAATATTCCTACATTTAAGGTCAAACCCTAAGAAGTTGTTATTACTCAAATTTTGTTTTCATCATTTTACCACTTTTCATCCACAGCCTTTGGTTTCACTCGAATTCAATCTTGGTTGATTTTTTTTTTTTATCAAAGAATGTCTACATTTGAAAATATTTAATTAAAAATTAGCCTTCTCTCGCACGCTCCTGGGTTTTGTCCGCATCGACCTACCTTATTAAAAGTGCTTTACTTATCATGATTGAAGTTTAAAATTTATTTACCTGCAAGAGAAGAAAGAGAAAAGAAAGTTATTAGAATGGGAAATTTCTTGCGGAAGTTATCAAAAATTCATGAGAAGGTTGATGATAACATCATGCTGTAGTCCTCGAAAATATGTTAAGGCTCTTTCCCTATCATCGTTGAGGCTCTATTAACATATTCTCGTTAAAAAGTGAGTAATAGACATCTCGAAAACTGATGTCACCTGCTTCTGGTACTAATCAGAAAATTATCAAGTCAGTGTGTCTGTCCCATGCATGTCCATTCCCCATTAAGGTAAACAAAAGCTCCAACACTTGGTCGACCGATGGTGGTTCTCTTGTCTCGGGTTTGACTCCTGTTCGGCTAGGGTTCCGGATGTCCAACAAAGACCCTATGAGCTGCACCGGAAGTGCACCCAAGTCCTCACGAAGCCCATCCAGGTAGAACATCCAACCACAAGTTGTCTGATTACAGTCATCATTATCATCATCAACGACAACGACAACAAACGACAACATCAACATCGTCAACTGGAGTGTTTTATTATAGTTGGGACATGAATCGCAGCTTGGAAGGCTTTCTGGGGGAAAATTTCTGGCACACGTACATGCTTACATACGTACGAGTATGGTTTGATTTTCGAGGATATGTAAATGGCGCCGAATGTTTGAGCTGGTTCAATTAGAAACTACTGTCTGTTTAGGTACATCAACGTTTTTCATCAGCAAATTGATTGCAAATGGAAACGGTGTGATTACTTAGCGAAATCGAAAACACATGGCGACCGTCACAAAATTGCACCCGAAAAAATCACAGTCGATTTGCGCTGCATCCACCATGCAATTATTTGTCGTTTAATCATTTTGATGAGCATTGGATGATCCCCGGATGTTATGAGATTTTTTTTTTCCTGTTTTAGTAAACATTTGACATTGAATATCATTTCTACCTACCTCATGGAAAAAATCTCACAAATAGTATCGCAAAGTCGGAGGGGGAAGTAATGATATTCAGGTCAACCATGATCCGATTATTGATTGTAGCCGTGCCACTCAAATTCCCATCAATCAGTTTAGATTGTCACGGAACACTAAGGGGATCCAAGGGGGTAGACTAGGTGGGGTATCAAATCATTATCACAATTTTAGGGCACTAGAAGTGTTTGTAATGTTGGCGTTTTTTTCCCTCCAAACTAATGAATAGCGCTAATGGTCATTTTCTGTGGAATTAATTTGTAGTGCTTCATTAGCAGTAAACATTTCCGGGAATTTCGAAATGAAAAAAACATATGTGATTGGATAAATTTGATTGGACTCTTTTTATCGATGCAACAATAATGATTTGATAGTTGGATAGTTGAAAAAAAAAAACAGAGCTGTTGTTTAATTATCGGATAAAAATGTTATCTCTCCTCTCGATGGTCCAATGATTGATGATCAAGAATTAAAATTGAAGTATCAATAAACATTATTTTGAACAACCCCACGCCGAGACTAATTTTCCTGCTCTAGAGGCCTCTCTTTAACGATTCAATTTACGAACATGATAATGCTCGATTGAGTACTGGACCAACATTATTTAATGTCATCAGCCTCTTAAAATTCTACCCGACTTGAGAGATCTGCTCGAAATGGCCTCGATAAATTAATTATTCTAATGACAGTCCGTTTTTATCAAGCCACTAGGCTCAGCATGGTTTTCTATCGTTGTTTTTCCTTCTTCCACTCTTCAATCCATTCGAACCGCACGTGCAGCCGGAAAATCGATACCTCAACTGTAGTTTTTCCGAGTTTGACCTTTTCGCCAATCCACAGCTCGCCCTCTTTACGATTTGGCCGAGGAGAACCATCATGAGGTTGTTTTTCCCGAAGCGGAAACAGCCAGTTAAAATTAACAACTTCACCAAATCGTCGTCGTCGCCATCGAAGAAGCGGGACAGAGTTTACAGTTTAGTGCTTCATTAAATTTGATGCTCTTTCGATTTCGGGATGGTTCCTCGCAAGCACCCGGAAATATCTCGAGGCCACTTTTTTGGTTCGGAAAATTTTAAGTTGTAAAATCCCTAGCCAAGGGAAGGCGAAGGACAATTTTGAATGGAGCCACCGGAAGCTCTCATTGAGGAATGGGGAAACAAGTGGCGCCGATCGTCTTAATGGGCTTGTTTCGAGTGATGATTGGCTTTTTAAGAGATTATTGAAAAATCCGAAGTTTTTCGGCTCCGAATTGGTTGATTTGACAAGCCAGAAGGGTACGATTGTCGATTCAAAGGATGTCAACAAGAGGTTTGACATTCCTAACGAGCTTTCCTTATTTCATTGATCATTTAAATTTTACTCAAGTGATAATCTTCAGCTCCTTTTTTAAACTAATCTACTGCAAAAGAAAAATCGCTGGCAATTAGCAATCCAAATCCAACGAAAAGGATTACGCTCAAAATACAAAAACAGCTTCGAAAAGCTGTGCTCCCCAAAGAAGCCCATCTTGAAGGTTTTTTCCTCCCTCAGAGGATTCAATTCTCGGAATACTTTGCACTAAGCTGCCTCTCCTAAAGCAAATTTTATTTACTCAGCTTTCCCCACTCGACGAGCTGCTTCCAATTTGTTGTTGTTAACTTTTCTCTTCTTCCCTGCTGCCTGCATCAAGCTTTATCGTACAGTTAGATGCAAATTATGGGAAAAACAGTTGACTCCCTGCAACGAACTGCTACAAGATTGTTGTTTGTAGATGTAGGTGTAGCTTGCATGAATGCTAATGATTTACTTTTTGCCTCACCTCTCTCGCGCCCGTTTCCAGGTTGGAAATACAAAGTCGCGTTTTTTCCTCGGGTGGCGGTGTAAAATTTGCAGCAGAGGA